>NW_025423255.1:5804961-5986955 GCF_020497125.1 Mauremys mutica
GGACTTGGGGGTACAACAGTTCCAGTCCCTTAAGGAACCTGGAAACCATGGGGTGAGAGAAAATTGAACGGCCCCTTTCACCTGGATGGAAGGCGGAAATAGCTGCCAGATTAACCTTTTATGGAAGAGACCGCTAGGCCCTGCTCTTTGAGGGACCAGAGGTAATCCAGGATAGTAGGGATGGAAACCTGTCCTGGGACCAAGTTATTCTGATCGCACTGGTGCGAGAAACGCTTCCACTTAGCGAGATAAGTCGTCCTAGTGGAAGGCTTCCTACTTCCCAAGAGGACCTGTTGTACGGAAGCAGAGCAGCACAACTCCAATTGGTACAACCACGCAGGAGCCATGCAGTGAGATGAAGGGTTTGGGTGGTGCAGGTTTGGGTGGAGAAGTCTGCCGAAGTCCTGTGTTATGAGATCCGGCCACAGTGGCAGGGGAATCGGATCCGCCACTGAGAGGTCGAACAACAGGGTGTACCAGTGCTGCCTCGGCCATGCTGGAGCAATGAGGATCAAGTTGGCTCTGTCCCTGCGGAATTTGAGCAGGACTCTGTGAACGAAGGGAAACGGCGGGAAGGCATAACATAGGTGCCTTGTCCACGGGAGGAGGAACGCATCTGAGAGGGAGCCCGGGGAGCATCCTTGGAAGGAGCAGAACACCTGGCATTTCCTGTTCTCTCGGGAGGCAAAGAGGTCTATGCGGGGAAAGCCCCACCTCCGGAAGACGGAATAGATGACGTCGGGATGGATTGACCACTCGTGAGACAGGAAGGACCTGCTGAGGCGATCTGCCAGAGTGTTCTGGACTCCTGGGAGAAAAGACGCTACCAAATCGATTGAGTGGGCTATGCAAAAGTCCCACAGGTGAGTGGCTTCTTGACAAAGTAGGGAGGAGCGCGCCCCACCCTGCTTGTTTATGTAAAACATGGTCGTTGTGTTGTCCGTGAACACGGATACACAGCGGCCTTGTAGATGGACCCGAAACACCTGGCATGCTAGACGGACTGCCCTCAGCTCCTGCACGTTGATATGCAGGTCAGCTCCTGGGGCAACCAGAGGCCTTGAGTGTGAAGGTTCCCGAGGTGGGCACCCCAACCCAGAGATGATGCGTCTGTGGTTAGTGCCACCGAGGGCTGAGGAGGGTGGAACGGCATCCCTGCGCAAACTACAGTGGGGTCCAGCCACCAGGTGAGGGAGTCGAGAACCGTCCTGGGGATAGTGATCACCAAGTCTATATTGTCTCTGTGTGGACAGTATAGAGAAGCAAGCCAGGTTTGGAAGCACCGAAGTCGCAGCCTCGCGTACTTGGTCACAAAGGTGCAGGACGCCATGTGACCTAATAGACCGAGGCAGGTGCGCACCGACGTTGTCGGGAAGGATTGAAAACTTCGAATGATCGAAGACATTGCCTGAAACCGTGGCAGAGGAAGGCAGGCCCTGGCCAGATTGGAGTCCAGAACTGCTCCAATAAAGTCTATTCTCTGCGTTGGAGTCAGGGTAGACTTTTCTACATTGATCATGAGGCCTAGCCTCCCGAAGAGGTCTTTGACGACACACAGGTGCTGTGATACTTGCAACTGGGAAGTCCCTCGAATGAGCCAATCGTCGAGGTACGGGTAGATGTGTATTCGACGACGGTGGAGGGAGGCAGCTACTACGGCCATACATTTGGTGAAGACTCTTGGGGCCGTAGAAAGACCGAAGGGAAGCACCGTGAACTGGAAGTGCTGTTGGTTGACCACAAAACGGAGATACTGTCTGTGCGGCGGGTAAATGGCAATGTGGAAATACGCATCCTTCATATCGAGGGCGGCATACCAGTCTTCCGGATCCAGGGACGGGATGATGGTCCCCAGGGATACCATGCGGAACTTGAGCTTTATCATGAATTTGTTGAGTTCTCGCAGGTCCAGGATCGGTCGTAGACCACCCTTTGCCTTGGGAATCAAAAAGTAGCAGGAATAGAACCCCTTGCCCCTCATGTTCTCTGGCACCTCCTCTATGGCTCCCAGATTTAGGAGCGCATGGACCTCTTGTAAGAGGAATTGCTTGTGAGAGGGGTCCCTGAAGAGGGACGGGTACGGAGGGTGGGATGGGGGTGGAGAAATAAATTGGAGGTGGTATCCTGTTTCCACCGTGCAGAGGACCCAACGGTCGGAGGTCAGCTGGGACCAAGCAGGGAGGAAATGGGAGAGGCGGTTGAAAAAGGAGGGAGAAGGATCCGGCAGGGAAACTGGTGGGCCGTCCTCGGACGTCCCATCAAAAGTTTTGTTTTGGCCCCGTAGGTGGTTTAGGGGGCGCTTGACTTTGGTTTCCCTGAGGGCCAGACTGTCTCCTCTGATACCCCCTGCCACGCCGTGTGGCCATATCCTGACGCGGCCTAGGCTGGTTATAAGGGCGGTATGGTTGGGGCGTGAAGGACCTACGTTGGGTCACCGGCATGTGCATACCCAACGAGTGCATTATGACTCAATTGTCCTTGAGGCTCTGCAACCTGGGGTTGGTTTTGTCCGAGAAAAGGCCCTGGCCCTCAAAAGGCAAATCCTGAATTGTCTGCTGCTATTCTGGGGGAAGGCCTGAAGCTTGTAGCCAGGAGATGCGTCTCATCGTTACCCTGGATGCAAGCGTTCTGGCTGCCGAGTCCGCTGCATCCAGAGAGGCCTGGAGAAAAGTTCTCGCCACTTTTTTACCCTCCTCTAGTAGGGCCGTAAACTCTGTGTGGGACTCCTGGGGAAGGAGTTCTGTAAACTTCCCCACAGACACCCACGTTCATTCACGGATTGGACAACCAGGGAGCAGGGAGGTGGGTGGGTGTAGAGATATTCATACCCCTTGGAGCGGACCATATATTTTCTCTCTACTCCCCTAGCTGTAGGTGTAATAGAAGCTGGGGATTGCCAAATTGTGTCTGCACTGGCTTGAATAGTGCGGATGAACGGGAGAGCCACTCAAAGAGGCGCATCCGCCGATAATATGACTACGACAGGGTCCTCTATTTCAGCAACCTCCTCCACTGGCAAATTCATGTTTTGTGCTACTCTCCGCAAGAGGTCTTGATGGACCCTGAGATCAATAGGCGGAGGACCAGAGGAGGATGTTACTGCCACTGCCTCATCAGGAGAGGAGGGGGAGGAGAGACCCGGTACCAATGGGTCCTGAGGTGGGTCATGGACCGGCGGAGCACCATCTGCATCAGGTGGAATCTCAGGGTCTGCAGATTGAAGTGGATCCTCGTCCGTGCCCGCGGGAGGAGGATGGCTTATAGTCGCTTCAGGAACCCTGTGCTCTGAGGGGCCGGAGCGTTGAGCCACAAGTGGGGCACCTTGGGCCTCGTGATATGCCCACGGAGTCCAAAAGGCCCATTGATGAGGACCTTGCTCCTGGCTTTGTGCCTCTGGATGGTGGTACGGAATATCAGATGCCCAGTCCTGGTGGTAAGAAGCACTCCCAGCCTGGGACGACATTGACATGTGTCTCGAAGGCCACGGCAGGGCCGAGAGACCCTGGTAGGGTACTGCTGTTCCTGACGTTCGGTCCCGGGGCGGTACCGGTGAGCGGTACCGGTCTTGTCGGTGCCACGAACGAGACTGGAACCTTCTACCGTGCCGGTGCCGGGAGGTCGACCGGGATCTTGAGTCCCTGTGCCGGGAGTGACTGCGGGACGCACGGTACTGAGATCGGTACCGAGAGCCGGATCGGTATCAGTGACAGAGATCGGTATCAGTGACAGAGAGCCGGATCGGTATCCGGTGACAGAGATCTTGAAAGTCTCCGCAAGTACGAGAGCCGGATCGGTATCAGTGACAGAGATCGGTATCAGTGACAGAGAGCCAGATCGGTATCCGGTGACAGAGATCATGAAAGTCTCCGCAAGTACGACCGGTACCGCGATGGAGAGCGGTGCCGGGACTGCGAGCGGTGCTGGAATCGGGAAAGGCAGGAGCGGGAACGTCTCCGAGACCGCGACCTGGAAAGACGTCTCTCCGGTGGACTGACGGAAGGAGGCCTTATCAGGGCCAGCTTGCCGATGGATTGGATAACCCGCACCAGCGGTGCCGGGGGTTGAGGCTGCATCGACTCCGTCAGCGCGATGAGCTCTCTTGCCGTTGAGAAGGTGTCCGGCGTACAAGGGAGAGTGAGATCGACCACAGCATGAGCCGGGGAGCTATGTGGCACCAGACTCAATGCGGTACCGGAATTGATGGTGCCGCGCTAGGAGGAGCTGCCAACTGCGGTGCCGGTGTTGGCGGTGCCGCAGCAGTTACCGGGGTCCAACGGATGGACTTTGATGTGTACTCCTTCTGTGAGGATGGGGTCAGAGCAGTACGTCATTTCCCAGTCGGGGAAAGGGAGCAGTGCCGGGGAGCCGGTGCCGGCAGATGCCGGTGCCGGGAGTCCTTTTTGGTACTGGAGCCGAAGGTGCCGAAGGTGCGCTCCTCACCGATGCGGGTTGGGTGGACGGTGCCGGCACCGCAGGACTACGGGCCGATTCCATAAGGAGCTGCTTTAGTCGGAAGTCCCGCTCCTTCTTCGTTCTTGGCTTGAACGACTTGCAAATTCGGCACTTGTCTGTCAGGTGGGATTCTCCTAAGCATTTTAGGCAGCAGTCACGAGGATCCCCCACCGGTATCGGCTTCTGGCACGCCGAGCAGGGTTTAAATCCCGGTGCCTTGGGCATGAGCCCGCACCAGGTCGGAGGAAAGGGGGCTACTCCCCCAATCCCCCGCTTAACTATATACAGTAACTATGAAAATACGTACTAAAATTAACTATAATTACAAGAACTTGAACTATATACACGATAAAGAGTAAATAACTACGAGAAGCTAGGGATGTGGAGGTCAGCAAAGCCACTCTCCACTGTTCCAACGACTGTCACGGGTGGTAAGAAGGAACTGAGGGGCGGATGGGTCGGCAGGGGTATATATCCGGTGCTATAGCGGCGCTGACCCACCGAGTGTTGCTAGGGTAAAAATCTTCCGACAAGCGTGCACGCGGCACGCGCACACTTACTGGAATGGATATGAGCAAGCACTCAAAGAACTGAGAGACCTCCCAAGGGCTTTGTTAGGCATCCCAGATGTTTCCTTCAGGCACTTAGAGATTCTGGGTGGTTTAATGTTTCCTCACCTGTGCAGGGAGATCTCAGGATCTCTCTTTCCTCTGAACCTTGAAGGTCTGGGACGCATGGCTCTTCCCCTTGTTCCAGCTGGGAGATCACATCACGCTGGAAAACTAGAAACCCTGCTCAGATGAAAGAAAACAAAGGAGTTCAGTTGATTTCATAAGACTTGGGCATAAAAAAACATTCTATTACTTTAACTTCAGTGCTTAGTGTGACCTGGTGGGCCAGGGGCAGTTCTCACTGAAAATGCCAAAGTTAGGGCAGGCTGAAAAAGGGAGAGCAGATGCTCCCAAAAATGGTGGTTAACACTGAAGTTAAACTCACCGACCAGTCACAAACACGGGTTATCGAGAAGCTGAAAAAAGAAATCATGCAGCCCCCTTTATTGCATCCCAGTTCTCTGGCTCCTAATCAGCAGCTAGGTCCACTACAGTGAGAGGTTATTTAAAAACTCTGCTCACATAAACAAAGTGTTCTTCTGACCCCAAAGGGTCAGCCACATCACCAGGTCACTATAGGTTTGGATATTACCCAAAATTCCATCCTTCCAGACAATCCTTTAGCATCTAAACTAAAGGTTTAAAGGAAAGAAAGACAGAAAGAAGTTAAATGGGAAAGCAGTCAGATATATTACAAAATGGATATATCAGGTTCTTAGCAGTATTGGTGAGTTGCTGGCTTGAAAGTCTGTCTGGAACACATCCACAGATTGGATGGGTCATTCAGTCCTTTGTTCCAGGGTTCAGTTTGTAGAGAAGGTGCTCCGGAGGTAGGAAGGGGGATTGAAGACAAAATGGAGATGATGCAGCTGCCCTTTATATTCCTTTTGCCATGTGGCCTGTACTTCCTGAGTCCCAAACACAAGCTTCACAGCACGTGGCATGGAAAAGCCTTGAAGTTCTCATTACACAGGCATACCCCGGCATGTATTGCTGACTCAATAGGTGTATCCCCTTGGTCCTTTCCATGGGCTGATTGTACAGCTGATGACCCTCAATGGGCCATCAAACAGGCTAGGCAGTGTTGATGCTAATATGTCTGGGGGTGTCACCCAGAAACACTGCACAAGTCTAGAAATACAGATATACCCTACATATCTATGACTCACAATACAAAGGTGATACAAACATAGAAACAAAATTATCATACGTGGAAAATCATAGCATTTTCACTGACACCTGGCATGGCATATCTAGCACAATTCATTGCAATTTTATCAGATTATAATATTATTTTATTATTAATACCAAAGTGTCTCACAATTCCATCCAGTGTCACACTTGGTAAACCAGTGAATTCCCAGGACTAGTTCCCCAGGTCCTTGACGATGCAGAACACTGTGCTTATGAGGGATTGAAATACCCACATATCTGCTGGGAACACACACACAGACACTGTGTCAGTCTATACCCCTGTGTTCACTCTTCTAGAAAATTATGATCAATTTTGTACACAGTATTGCTTGTGAGGTATCATTTGAAAACGCATAACCTACTGAATATTATCCTCCTGTTAAAATGTGTAGTAACACTGTATGTAAAGTTATGAGATTTTACAGTATGAGATTACTGAAAAAGTTACAATTCTGGGGAACACCCACAGACCAGTTCCTCAGAGACAGCGAGGCAAACAGCTGGTCAAACAGCCATTGTCCTGCAGGGGGAAGGTGGGAAGAAGACATTTACATTCCATCACAGGGACCTCTTAAAGCTGTTGTGGAAAACGACCACACGATTGATTTTGAATCAGCTCAGCCTGAGGCTCTTTTCTTGGTTAAAAGTGCGCAGGAGGCGATAGCTACTGGAATACTGTCCCCCTGAGCTAAAAATCACACAAGCCTTTTAAAGCTTAAAACCCCAAATAATGACACATACATTGCTCATTAATTACCTTATTTGGAATATATTGCAAAATATGATGCAGGACAAAAGCGAGCTGAACAATCAGTTTTCCATATTCGGCCTTTCCTGTTATTGTTATTACACCTGGTGATATGGGAGCAAGACTCTGCATGTCTCAAGAAATGTCACTACCAACCTAGGCCATTTTCACATGCTGGGGTGCAATCCAGAACAGTGAGGAGTTGTGTCATCTGTAATCCTGGGTGAGATTCAGTGTTCTGCTGCTGGAGCTCCCCTGTCTGGATACCCCCAGCCGGCATTCAAGGCCGCACCGAGTGTCTGTGTGATAAGTAACCCTGGACCGGCAGCTCTGACTCCAGCTGCCTGCTTGTTACACCCCAAGCACATTCTGGTTTGGGTAGAGAAGGCTCAGGGTTTGAGAGAAGGCCGGAGGTAGGAAGCTTCTGTTCGTTATGCTGGACCTAACCCCCAGTTTTACTTGAGTAAAGAGGAGATATTTGACACTGTGCGATACGGCTCCTGTGCTCTGTTCCCAAACTGTTCTGCAGCAGGGGAGGGCCTCTGGTAGTGTGTGTGTTACTGGCATATTGGGGTGATGCTGCCAGGGCCGGCTCTAACAGTTTTGCTGCCCCAAGGAAAAAAAAAGGAGCGCTGCCCTGCGCCCGCGAGCGCCGCCCGACCCCTCCCTGAGCGTCGCGTCGCCCAAGTCCCCGCCCCCCAGCGCCACGTTGCGCCGCCCAAGTCCGCACCCCCCCAGCGCTGCATCACGCCCCCCAGCGCCGCGTTGCACCGCCCAGGTCCCCACCCCCCCAGCGCCGCGTCGCCCAAGTCCCCGCCCCCCCCAGCGCCGCGTCACACCGCCCAAGTCCCCGCCCTGCCCCCAGCGCCGCCTGGCCAAACCAAAAACAACAAAAACAAACCCCGATTGCCGCCCCCTCCCAAGGTGCTGCCCCAAGCACGTGCTTGGTAGGCTGGTGCCTGGAGCCGGCCC
Source organism: Mauremys mutica (assembly GCF_020497125.1). Classification (NCBI taxonomy): domain Eukaryota; kingdom Metazoa; phylum Chordata; order Testudines; family Geoemydidae; genus Mauremys; species Mauremys mutica. The sequence continues at coordinate 5,812,939 of NW_025423255.1, forward strand.
TGGATGCTGCAACAAGACAGAGTAGAGGTGGCATTGTGGGGGTGGCATGAACCTTCACACTTCATTTCCCCTTCCAAGAACAGTGGGGACAGGACTCCTTACCCAGCGAGGTCACAATCTCATAGTTCTCCTGCATGACATCCCAGTAGAGGGCTCTCTGAGTGGGGTCCAGTAGAGCCCATTCCTCCCTGGTGAAGTGCAAAGCCACCTCCTCGAAGGTCACCGGCCCCTGGAAGAGCAAGAGTCCAACACTCTGGACCTGCTGCCCCACTCACAACCCCATTATTCACGGAACAGCAGCACCAGGTAAATGGAAGCTCCGGGAGGCACATGTTAACAGAGTCCCACCCCACCTAGCTTAGACCAGCCAGGAGGCATCAGAGGGTGGAAAGAGAGAACCTTTGTGTCTCCCAGCTGACAGACGGAGGCAGGGTCTTCACATTTATCACATAGCTACTAGCCAGAGCTTGATAGAGGAGATAGGGCTGTCTCTGGACCCTACTGGTGTTTCCCTGGTAGGAATCCCAACACTCTCCAAATAAAATATATGGAAGAAAGGGGAAGTCAATAGTAAAGAATAGAAGTTAGAACGTCAGAATTGTAAAAAACTGGTAAAGAAAGTTATCAGAAAACAATGACCAATCAATGACAATAAGAAGGAAGTTTTTAAAAGCATAATGAGTGCAAACTTAATCCTAACAATGGTACTTTACTAGATAGAAATGGCCGAATTATCAAAAATAATGCATAAGAGGTAAAAGCCCTCAATAAATATTTCTCTCCTGGATTTGGAGAAAAACAGATGTTGTACTCATATCATAAGATGTTGACGACGACACTCTTTCCATTCCAACAAGAAGTCATGAGGACATTAAACAGCAGCTATTAAAGTCAGGCATGTTTAAATCAGCGGGTTCGGATAACTTGTATCCAAGACTTTCTAAAAGACCTGAAGTCTGACATCTATACTCGTGAAGATAATGCAGCAGCCAATACTGGATTTCATTCATTAATAAAGAATCAAAGAAGGGTAATATGATTAGTGCCCACTAACAAAGGTTTAGAGAAAATAGAGCCTATCAAACTAACGGGATATCCTTACCGGAGGAGATCAAAAGTTTGGTTGCAGCTAATAGTATTGATGTAATTTACCTAAACTTCTGTAAGGGATATGACTTGATCAGCACAATATTTTTACTAAAAAAACGAGAATGATACAAAATAAACACGGCATACATTAAATAGATTAAAAACTCTGACAGTAAATGGGGAACCGTGGTCGAGTGGATTTCTTTCTAGCAGATTCCCGCAGGGATTGGTTCTTGGCCCTGTGCTATTTAACATTCTTATCCATGAGCTAGAAGAGAGTATAAAATCATCACTGATAAAGTTTGCAGTTGCCACAATGATTGGGGTTGGTGTAACTAATGAAGTGCCAGTAGATTCAGGCTCCATCACTGGCAGTCTGGGAAGTTTTCCCAGCCCTGGCTGGAGGGTTATTTCCTGTTCCACAAAGAGGGGAAGTTCCATTCCCAACTCCTATGCCTTGAAATTAGGCCCTATCTGACACTACACCCCCATATTCATCATAGTGGTACGGTTATAATATGATTAGGACATAATTATGATGTATTTTGTACAAGATGCATCATATGTGGCGTCACTGGAAAAGTTATGATTTGCTGAATATGATTATCCTATATGTGTGCACATATCATGTTCGTATCTGAAGTTATGGACATTGACTATGTATCTGTATTACAAATGTGCTTACTCTGGGTAACACCCACAACGAGCCTTTCAGGTACAACAATGAAGAAGCCAGACAGTGCTGATGGCTCATCAACAAAGACAATGGACTGTGGAAGAGTTTAGCCTTCCCCTGAATGTTTCAGCCAGCCTATGAGTCATGGATACTATGACGCAGCAGGGCCTGTGACCAGACCACATGACACTAAACTCCATTTTAGTACCTGTATTTTTCCACAAACTGGACTGGGAACTGAGTTTGGAACAAAGGGGTCCCACCATATGGAAAAGCTACATAAGGTGGGGTGTGACGTTATCTCTTGGTCTCATTCCCCACACAAGAGAACTCCTGAAACAAAAACTGAAGTGGGGGAAGTGCTGCTCCCAGGGTAAAGGGATTTCTAGCTTGTGTATGGAAACTTGGTGGACTGCTTGTATCATTAGTCAGGGTGAGTAACTGCTAATTCAAATTCTATCCAGCTAGTATATTAGGCGTAGCTTGAGATTTGGTTATTTGCTAAATAATCTGCTTTGATCTGTTCGTTATCACTTATAATCTCTTAATCTGTCTTTCTGCAGCTAATAAACTTGTTTTATGCTTTATCTTAACCAGCGTATTTTGAGTTAAGTGTCTGGGGAAAATCTCAGCTTCGATAGCACAAGCTCGCTGTGCACATCTGTCCCAGATCGAGGGGAAGGGGAACTATATTAATGAGCTGACATTAGAGGGATCCCTGTGCACTATAAGAGGGTATAATTCTGAATTTATACTACAGCAAATGTGCAAGGTTGGGGAGCTGGGAAATTGGCTGTTGTCTTCTCTCTCTCCTTGAGTGGCTTAGGTAAAGCCACGACAGCAGGTAGCTTAGTTGGGTGTATGGCGCCACCTGCTGTCCTGTTGGGTGATAACAGGCCCTGGAGAGGCTGGCTGAATCTCCAGCAAATCAGTGTGAGAAGGGTCAGCCCAGCTTGAGGGTTAGAGGGCACAGCGGTTCCCAGACTGACTCCTGCGGGTGACAACCCATCACACCCTAAACTACACTAGTGTCAGCAGGTTTGTCACATCCTGTCCCCTCCCTTTCTCCGCCCGAGATATTTCCTGCCTCCCACCACCTCTAGCAATTCCCACCCTCCTATGCATTTACTGCTCCTCTCCCTCCAAGCAGAACCCACCACCAGCTCCCTGAGAATCCCGTACCTGAGCCAGCTCCATTGCAGCCATTTCCTTCCCCCGGGGAGGACGGGATGATCTAGAGCAAACCATGGACGTTATTCTGTAGCCTGCTGGGGTGAAAAGGGCAAGGTGTAAGAATTCAGACGGGGCTTTTGTCCATTCCACAAGCCGATTCCCCCCAGATTTTCCCTTGCTAATGGACACTCTAGGTTCTGCCACACTGTGAAGCACAGAGTGACCTTATTCCAGTACAGGCCTAGCCCCCTCCCACCAGGGTGTAACCCTCTGACACATGGTGAAACCCTCCCAGTAACAGTCTCTCTGTTACACTTATCAAGTTGGTGGACAATACCAAGCTGGGAGGGGTTGTAAGTGCTTTGGAGGATTGGATTAAAATTCAAAATGATCTGGACAAACTGGAGAAATGAGCTGAAGGAAAGAGGATGAAATTCAGTAGGGACAAGTGCAAAGTACTCCACTTTGGAAGGAACAATCAGAGACCAGAGAAGAGCAGAATCCAAGGAGTCACTTTGGGGGATTCTCCCTGTCACTGTCCCCAAGGCAGCTCTCTCAGGTTTACAAAGTTGTTTGATGCTCCAGCCTTTATACAGTCTCTCCTGGGAGTGCCCCTTTCATCGGCTGGACCTAGTTTTAGTTTTCGGTAGTTAACAATCTTGGCTTATTGTGTGTGTTTGGATTAAAGTGTGTTGGAAACTCCGTTTGGGATAACAAGCTGGTGCATGTCATTTTCCACTGATGAAATGACAGACTTCATATGAGCTTGCGTTGTTCAGTAGCGTGCTTGACAGTGCAAGACGCACATTTCTGGGGGAAAGTTGGGCACTTGAGAATTTGCTGGTTTTCTCCTGAGATGTAATTCATGAGTGGCTGTCTAGCAGCACTCAATACTGTGTAGCTGGGAGAGAGTTACATGCTGGAGACTGTGTGTTAATTGGCCAAGAGGGGCTGTTCTCGCGGGAAAACAGTGGAAAAGGCACCCCAGGTTGGAGAACTGAGGGAACACAGCTATTTAACAGTCCAGATTGTACTCTAGGTAATGTCACAGACCCTCATTATGACAGAGCCTCTTACAACACAGAGAAAGTAAATCCATGTCCCAGAAATCGAAGACTCCAGCGAGAGGGCAAGTCTCCCTGGCACTGCTTCTTGCTGACAGAGAGGTTCAGAGACAGTGAGAGAGTCATGGGGAAGCTAGGAACAGTAACCATGGGCTGGTGGGGTTCAGTGGAGAAAGGGAACAGGAAGGGCAGGGATATCACTGAATGCAGGATCTCAGCAGTACTAGATGTCAGGATAGCACATAGTGCAGCCCATTGGAAAACATAATCCCAACTATACATACAGAATGATGGGGTCTAAATTAGCTGTTTCCACTCAAGAGATGGATCTTGGAATTCACTGTGGATAGTTCTCTGAAAACATCCACTCAATGTGCAGCAGCAGTGAAAAAAAGCGAGCAATGTTGGAAATAATTAAGAAAGGGATAGTTACGACAGAATATATCATATATCATAATTGTAAAAACAGCAAATAAATCCATGATAGACCCACACCTTGAATACTGCATGCAGATGTTGTTGCCCCATCTCAGAAAAAGATATATTGGAATTGGAAAAGGTTCAGAAAAGGGCAACACAAATGATTAGGGGTATGGAACAGTTATGCCAGACCTAACCCCCAGTTTCACTTGAGCAAACAGGAGCTATTTGACACTGTGTGATACGGCTCCTGTGCTCTGTTCCCAAAGTGTTCTGCAGCAGGGGAGGGTCTCTGGTAGTGTGTCTGTGTCACAGGCATATTGGGGTGATGCTGAAACAGGACAGAGTAGAGGTGACATTGTGGGGCTGGCGTGAACCTTAACTCTTCATTTCCCCTTCCAAGAACTGAGGGGACAGGAACCCTTACCCAGCGAGGTCACAGTCTCATAGTTCTGCTGCATGACATCCCAGTAGAGGGCTCTCTGAGTGGGGTCCAGCAGAGCCCACTCTTCCCTAGTGAAATACACAGCCACCTCCTCGAAGGTCACCGGCCCCTGAAAGAGCAAGAGTCCAACACTCAGGACCTCTTTCCCCATTCACAGCCCCACTATTTGTGGCAGAGAGGAGCGAATCAAATGGAAGCTCTGGGTGGATCGCAGTCAACAGAGTCCCACCCCGACCCCGCTCAGCGTATCCAGCAAATACCAGGGTGAGGGGACGAAGAGAGAGCCCCTTGTCTCTCCCAGCAGATCCATCACACACCTACTAGCCACCGACTGATACAGGAGATGGAGCCCCTAGCAGGGTCCAGGGACAGCTCCCTGGTAGGAAGCCCAACAACCTCCTCCTTGTGAGGAGCGAGATATGAAGGAAAAGGCAGCTCCAATAAGCCTGACTCATGGGTGCCCCCTTCATATCTCACAGCAGCCGCTGGTTAGTGAGGTCAGACTCCAGCACTGGGAGTCTGGTCAGTTTTACCAGCCCCATGTAGATGGGCTATTTTCTTTCTTCACAAATTAGGGTATTTCCACCTCCGAACCTAATGGGTCTGTTCCTAGAATCTAGGCCACTTATTAAATAACTCCCAGCAGGTTTGCCACACCCTGTCCTCCTCCTTTCCCCACGCTGTGAATTTCCTGCCCCGCTCCAACCTCCAGACCAGACTGTGCAAACCCTCCCATCTCCGGTGTATTTGCTCTCCCTCTCCTCCAGCAGGAACCCACCAGCAACCCCCTGATAATCTCTACCTGAGTTGGCTCCACTGCAGCCATTTCTCTTCCCTGTCCCACGCCAGGCTGGGATGAGCTGGAGCAAAACATGGATGCCATTCTGCAGCCTGTCTGGGGGAGAAGGGCAGCTGTGGGTGTTTCAGAACCGGTTTTAGTTAATTTCACATCAGAATTCCCCCAGGCCCTTTCCCTGCAGACAGACGCCCTAGATTCTGCCATGCTGGGAAATGCTCAATCTGTTTATTACAATGTAGACCTGGCCCCTCCTGCCAGGCTAAGCCCACAGAGAGATTTTTAACCTCCCTTCTCCGTCCCCTCACCCCCTAACAAAGTCTCTGAACAGAAGGCTAGAAAAGAGCAGAACCAAAGGAGTCACTGTGGGGGATTCCCTCAGACACTGACCCCACGGCAGCCACACCCCAGCAGGGGCAATATGGAGTCAGGAACTGGCTTTCCCTCTGTCTGATCCTTGTTTTGTTCACTGGAAAGTGGTTCTGTCCAGGGATGCAGCAATACATGTCTCTGGGTGGACTAGAGAGCTGGAAATCTCGCCCCCCTCATTTCTACCACTGCCCCTTTCAGTCTCTCCTTCCCGTCCTCTCTCCCTGCCCCTCTGGCTGGGACAGTCCCATTCCTGGGGGCTTTGCTCTCCCAGGGCTGGATTTTCTCCTGGCAATTGCTACTGGGAGGAGAAACGAGGAGGGGCTGTTTGTGCAGAGTCACTTTCTTGCCAGTCCCCAGCACTTTCCCTGAGGTCTGTCAGTTACCTGAAGACTCTGGCTCAGAATTTAGTATTAACAGGGCCCAGGGCTGCCCTAGGGGGCTAGGACCAGCTGGAGAAAGTCATCCCCTGGGCCGGGCAGAGAAGCAGCTTTAATTCAGGTCACTTCCCAGCACAGAACCCCGCTGGGGGAGCAGCAGCTGCTAAGCCTGGTCTCCCAGATCACAATGGAGGCTGCAGCGTCTGACCCAGGAAGCTGAACCCCAGTATCCTGAGCAGAGAGGGACAGAGCGTCTGAGCAGCTTCCCTCCTTTAGCTCTCTGGGGAGAGCAGCTAATGAGAGCCCCTCCTCACAGGGAGAATTGCTGATCTCATTTGCCCCACTGGCCATCCGGAGTCACTCCTTGTCTTTCCATACAGTGACTCTGGATTAACAATGGTCTCAATGAAACCAGAGTTCAGAAAGAATGAGTCCAGATCGCTGTGGAAGGGACCATTGTGCGGCAGTGCTGACCCCCTTCCCACCTCCCTCATACCCCAGATCTAGGACAAGGACTGGACAATGGACTGGACAATCTAGGACCATGGAACTGGAAGTTCCTGCAGTTTTCAAGAGGGGAGAAGAGGAAAAATCTGTGATTTCACCTCACAGTGTCTGATAAGTGGCTAGAAAGTTATCACGGTGACTGGGCCTGGCCGGGGAGTGTCGGGCAGTGCTTGGAGCCAGGATTCTTGCATAAGCTAATCAGGGAGAAGAAGAAAGGTCAGGAGCAGCCCCCAGAGCCCCAGCCAGCCCCCCCCCCCGATATTCCCTGGGACCCAGCCCCCAGAGTCCCTGGCCAGGGACCTCAGATACCCCTCAGAGCCTCACCTGCCAGAGAACCCCCACCAGACCTTCATTGCCAGGTTGGGAATCCCAAAGGGTTCCCCCCACCAAGAGACCCCAACAGCCAGAGACCCCCCAAAAGGGACCCCCACTGGGAACTCAGTCCCTCACTGCCTGCCTAGGACTCCCCCACAGCAGGATCTGCCCTGCCATTTGCGTGGGACCGCCTCCTCCACCCAGCAGGACCCCTCACTCTGCTTCCCTGGCACCCCCTGGCCTAGCGCCGGGGATCCCCTCCCCCAGCTCTGTGCACTGGGCACGACAGCGATCCCAGGAGTCTGCGGGGGAAGCCCAGACGGAGCCCCTGGCACAGCACCAGGCTCCCTCTAACCCCCTGTCCCGCCTCCCCAAGAGACGCCCACCCCGGCTGTTCTGCAGCCACCAGGCCCCCAGCGATACCCACCTCCAGGACCCACAGCCTCAGGGCTGGGCACATCACAACCACCCCCTGAAACCCCAAATCTCCAGAACCCACCAACCTCACTAGGGTACCCCCTGCCCAGCCACCCAGAGGCCTCCCCCCACCACAATCCCCCTTCAGCTGCTATCTCCCCCCACAGCCCCACCCCCACCCAGCAACACTGTTACCTCACAGTGCCTGAGAAGTGGATAGAAAGTGACCACCGCCCCCTGCTGGCCAGTCACACAGGCAGAGGGAGCCCTGGGGGATGTCTCTTGAACTGTAGAATGGAAGGCCTGGAGGGACAAAATAGGTAAGAAATGTCCATGGCCTGTCACTAGCAAATAATGGCCACCATGGATCCACCCCAGAGGTGGCTGCATCTTAGCACTGCGGGAATCAACCCCTCACAGAGGCCATTTGCCATGGGGTTTGGGATACTTCTCAACTCACACTGCACTCAGAGTGACCTCCTCATCCCGTGCCAGCTGGAGAAAAGAAAAGGGTCCAGCCAACTCTCCTGTTATCAGCTGGGAACCACTGATCCACAAACAGGGGGAGGCCTCTGGCTTTGAAGGGTATTAAATATCTGGCTGGTCTCTTTCTTCGGCAAACATTTTAACAGAGGTAAAAGAGGGACCAAATGATTCACAAAGGAGTCGGGAAAGATGATCTCTGGGCAATTTAACCCCCTGTGACCTCCATGATGGAGAAGAACTCAGGGCAACAGGTTCCCTCGCAGGAAGAAGTTGCTGGGATTTAGAAACATGGGAACAGCCCCAAACCCGAGAGGATTTTTAACTGACATTTGATAATGACAGAAAAAGGCAAAACATGAGCTTTAAGAGCAACGTTCAGAAATGAAAGAGAAAGGGTGGAAATCTGAGAGATTTTGGATCCATTTTGCAAATTATAGCGAGGAAAGTGGAAAATCAGAGGGATTTTATATCAGTTGATAGGAGGCAAAAACTGAGTGTTTCACATCAATATTTGATAAATGAATAAAGAGGAAATGGGCAACATTTGCAAACATTTTATATCCAGGTTCAAGAATCTAAGAAAAGGTGTAAATCTGAGATTTTCTTGGTATTTTATAATTAGAGAGACAGGGGGAAATCTCAGGGCATATTCAATTAGAAATAGACAACTAGAGAGAAGTAGGGCAAACGTTTAGGTTATTTTATATGAATATTTGAGATTTGCAAAGAAAATGTGTCACAAACTGCGTATTTGATAACATGAGAGAAAAACACCAAGATCTGAGGGGATTTTATGTTGCTGTTAACCAATTAGTGGAAAAGGGGGACTGTTGGACTGGATTTTATATGACTGTCCAATACATAAACACAAAGTAATGGTTCCCCCACCCCCACCATTCCCATGGGCAGCAGGGAGCCCTTTGAGGAGCTGATTAAAGGGGAGGGGGAGGGGGAGCTGAAAGGTCCGTGGATAAAAGAAGGGGGCAGCAGTGGGGGACGGGCGGGTGACTGGCAACTGATGGTTGGGGGTAACTGTGTTGGTAGTTAGGGGGCAACAATTGGGATTGGGAAACGGGGGTCTGGGCAATCCCCACGGGGGACACGTGCGCCTCCCTTCCCTGCCCTGGCAGAGAACCGGCATCTCATAGAATATCAGGGCTGGAAGGGACCTCAGGAGGTGTCTAGTCCAACCCCCTGCTCAAAGCAGGACCAATCCCAACTAAATCCCCAAATGGCCCCCGCAAGGAGTCAGCTCCCAGCCCTGGGTTTAGCAGGCCAGTGCTCCAACCACTGAGCCATCCCATCCCCACTCCAGGGGCAGCCATGTGCTGGGGAATGACTCGGCAACAATTTCCCACCTAAACAAGGACAAATCGCTGCAGATAAAATGGGTGGGAAAATGCCCCTCACTAGAGAAGATTTTAAACTGACGTTTGAGACTCATGGGGAGAACGGGGGAAATCGGGGGAGACGGGAGAGCTGATCATTGGAGGGGATGGGGGGGAATCACCCCAGATTTTATAGCCCCGTGTGAGATACTGAGAGAGAAAAGGGGCAGAACTAGAGAGAATTTGTATCGGGGGCGAGAGGCAAGTGGCACAAACAGGGACAGGATCCAATTATCCCCCCTCCCCCCTTTGCTCACCCGCCACTCCCCCCCCCCGGGAATTTCCTGGCTGCCCAGAGACAGTTCAACCCCCCCCCCCGCGTCCCACCGACCTTCCCCTCCCTACAACTCCAGCTTCTCCCCTCCCTGCCTGACACCCCCCATCCCCCCCACACCACAGGGGATCCCCCCCGCCAGGCCCCAGTCTCTGCCCCCCAAATCCCACTGGGGCTGAGGCAGCTCTGAGGCTTCTCCCAGGTTCCCCGGGGCAGAGTCACTTTCCTGCCCAGCCCCAGTGCCCCCCCCCGGGGTCCCTCACTCCCCGGGGGGCTCCGTGGGAGGCTGGACACCAGGGATGCAGGACGGCAGGAATGGGGGTGACAGGCCTCCTGTGCCTCAGTCTCACGGCGGGACCGAGGGGGCTCGTCACTCTCCGGCTCGGGAGCGCTGGGAAGACCCGACCGTGGAGGGGCCGTCGCTGGGGGGGGAGGACGGCCCCACGCAGGCGCTGAGCATGTCCTTATATCACTTCTGTGGCGGGAAAAGTGCTGAGGAGATGGAATGCTGAGGGCTGGTTTTGGCGGGAAAAACCGGTTTGGACTGGTTTGAGCCTGTCCCCTGATGGTAAACAAGTCCCCTCTCAGAGATGGAGTCCAGGGGTCAATAGTTCATATGCTCCAGATTGGATCTTATTTTAAAGCCAGTGATTTACCTCATAAACATCTTATTAACCAACTAATTGAACATATTAAACAGTTCATACTTCTCACACCTAACAATGAGATAAAAAAAGAACAACACAGACAAACCTTATCGGTAACAGCTAATGTCCTAACTGGGAAATCAGCAGTGGTTTGTAGCGGGGGAAGTGCACAGTCTGAATGTGTATGACCCGACCCCAGCCCCCAGCCCCACGTAGCACTGGGGCTTGGCACTCTCTGTGCATTGGTGTGGTGGCTGAGTGGTTCACCAAGCAGTGACAATCCAAGGAGGTTCCCTGAGTCAGTCTCACTCCTGAGGAGATTCTGCACCAAAAAAATTCTGTGCACAATATTTTAAAATTCTGCAAATGTTATTTGTCAATAAATAAATGTGGAGGCTCCAGCATTGCAGGGGGGAGCACAGGCTGCTGGATGCATGGAGGTGGGAGATCACCCTGCAGCCCCCACTCTCCTCCAGTGAAACAGACTTGGTGGTGGGGCTGCACCTCTCTGCTGCCTACTTCAGGAGCCCCCAAAAGACTCCCCAGAACTGCTCATGAGGGGCACATGTGCCTTCCCTTTGCTTCCCCATCAGGAAGTCAGAAAGCCTGAGCAGCTGGCCCCGGGCGATTTGAAAGGGCCTGGGGGCTTCTGCCACCACTACCGGCAGTACAGCGGGACTAAAGTGGATTCCTGCCCACCCTGGCTCCGCACAGCGCACCACTCCCAGAAGCATCTGGCACATCCCTGCGGCCCCCGTGGGGTGTGTCTCTCGCACGCTGCCCCCACCCCAAGCGCCAACTCTGCCACTGGAACTGCAGCAATGGGAGCTGCAGGGGTGGTGCCAGCGGGCAGTGGTGCCAGGAGACCCACACCCCCCGGGCCTCCTCCATGTAGGAGTTGCTGCCAGATGGGGGTGTGGGTCACTTTCGGGAGCTGCCCAAGATAGGTGCCACACCCCAACCCTCTGACACAGCCCAGATCCCACACCCCGCCCACACCCAAACTCCCTCCCAGAGCCCACCACTGCCCCCCAACTCCCTGCCCCAGCGCAGAGCCCACATCCAAACTCCCTCCCAGGGTCCACCCCCCGCCTCCCCTGCACCCCAACCCCCTGCCCATTCCAGAGCCCGCACCTCATGTACCCAAACTCCCCCCCAACGCTTTGGGGGGGGGCGAGAAAGGACGGGCAGGACTTGGAGCAGTTCTGGGCATCACCAAAAGTTATATAAACCTGGTGACGATGAGCTGGAGCCCTAGTCACTGCACATCTCTCTCCTTACACAGGGGGACTCTGTGGGGCAGGGGGCTGCTGGGGGTTTATTCCTTCCTTTAATGGCTGTGGAAGGGGGAACAGGGAGAGAATTTGCTCCTCTGTTCTCTGCGGAACACGTGCAGGCAGCGGGATTATCTCCAGGGCTGTAACAAAACTCAAGCTAGCAGAGGGGGGGGAAGGGATTTCCTGCAGGATCTATTCCCAGTGCAGCTCCCAAGCTGTGCCCTGGCGAGCTGTGCCCAGGGGATTTAGATGCTTTATGTAAGGGGACTGTTGCCCCCTTATTAACATTCAGTGGGGTGTTTGGTTGCTAGCTCCCAGCACTAAAAAGGGAGGGGTCGATGGGAAATCAGGAGCCTGAGACTGACAGTCCCCAGGAACACTGTGGAGAGGCCAGTGCTCCAGGTCAGCCTGATTGACAGGGCGGGCAGGCTATTCAAGGAGTCAGGAGGCCAGGGGGGTCCGTCCTCCCTGTGAGCTGGAATTGTCTGAGTCACATGCAGTGGGGCCGAGCTAAGGAGAGAGCAGGGGACCCAAGCTGAGCTGATGGTAGCAGAGCTGCAGCCCCAAAGCCAGAGCACAGCCCAGAGAGAGCAGCCCTGCCCTGGGAGCAGAGCTGTAACAACTGGAGCCAGAGAGGCCAGACAAGCAGCCCAGGGAGCTGAAGGCAGAGCAGCAGCAGCAGCCGTGCTGAGGCAGAGCGGAGCTGGAGCAGGCTGGAGCTGGGTGCGGTGAGCAGCTGGGGAGAACGAGGGGGACCCTGGGCAGTGGGCCCAGCACAGGGAGACGCCTCAGCCAAGAGGCCCTGCAGGCCAGACTTGGAGGGGGATCGTAACCCTGACAGGGTGGGGGTGATGCTGGGGAGAAGGGTCCTGCCACCCAGAGCCTGAGAGTGTGTGGCCACCGCCAGAGCAAGTGTCCAACCTGCCGCGTCCCTGCAGCACAGCCAAGGCCTGAGGAGCGGCCTGGGACCTACAAGGAACAGACTGTGAAGTGCCCTGATGTCCAGAGACACTTTTTGTGATGGTCCCTGCCACAGAGCGGGGTGATGTGTTTTCCTTTAACCTTTCCCATTTTTTCTTATTTTTTAAATTTTATTGTTAATTAAATAACTTGTATTTGCTTGAAATTGTATGATGTGATCAGTGGGTCAGGGAGGTGCGCAGTGCAAAGAGAGGGACACCCTAGCCCCTGTCCTAGGTGACCACAGCAGGGTTGGGGGTCGAGTCCCCCAGGAATCCTGGGCCCAGCCTTGTTGGGGTTACGAGGACTCTGCCACACAGGAGAGTGGAAGGGGAGTCCTCAAGGGCAGGGAGGCCTCTGGGTAAAGGAAGTGGGAGCGAGGACTCAGATCCTTTTGCCAGCCCACTTCTCCGGGGTAGTGCAGAAGCCAGGAAAGTTCCCCACAATAGCAGGACCATTCCCCCACTTATATCTAGATACAGTACCAGGCACGTAGGAGGATTTCCCCTTCTGAGTCATGGAAGCAGAAATTGACTTTTCCTTTCCAGATTTAGCTAATGTTCAGAAAGAGACTCTAACACCTGCCTTCCAGATCTGAACACCTGAAAATTCAGGAGTGCTCAAGCTCAATTTGGGCAGCTGATTTCTCCCAAATCAAGTATACTGATCCACTCTCATTTGCTGTAGAAAAAGTAGGATAAAACTGAGCAAGAAATGCTTCCCAGGGGTTATTAGAACTGGAATTGCTATTTTCTACAGCCATTGCCATTTTTTTACTAGTTTTGTTTGTTTGAAAGGAAGACAGTGATATTGCATTGGCAAATTCCCCAGAGAAAGAAAGAATAATAAAGGCACCTCAACTTTTCCTCATTTATGGAGGACAGTCTTATAATATGCATCCAGGTATCCTCCAATCACACAAGCTGAAAATTGTTCCATGTTACTGCAGTTCTGTAACCATATGGGAACCAATCCTGTCTGTGTTCTGTGCACATCCAAAATTCCTGCTGAATGACCCATCCTGGGAGTGAGTAACTAGTAACCCAGGGCTGGGGTGGAAGGAGGGTGCAGGTGGGGGGGAGCACCCAGGCCTGGGGCAGCAGGGGGTGTGTGGGATGGGGAGCACTGGTGCGGGGGAAGGGGAGAGCCCAGATCTGGGGCAGCACAGGATGTGGGGGGGAGCCCAGGGCTGGAATGGCAGGGGGTGTGGGTTGGGGGGGGGAAGAGCCCAGGGGTGGGGTGGCAGGGGGATGCAGGTGTGGGGAGGCCCAGAGCTGCGGCGGCAGCGGGTGCAGGTTGGGGGGAGCCCAGGGCTCGGGCAGCAGGAGGGTGTGAGGGGGAGCCCAGGGCTGGGATGGGGGCAGCCAAAAATTTTTTTGCTTAGGGCAGCAAAAAACCTAGAGCCAACCCTGCCTCCACGCACTGTGAAGTAGGTAGGAGCGGATCATTATTATCCCTAATTGAAAGAGGGAGAAGCTGAGGCTGAGAAAGGAGAATTGAGTTGTCTGAGGTCACACAGCCAGTCAGTGGCAGAGTTGGGAATAGGACCCAAGAGCCCTGATTTTCAAACTAACCATCGGATCTTGAATTTCAGACATTGAATGACCTGAATAAAGTGCTCTCAGATGAGCTCCAGACCAACAACAGTGCACAGGAATTATTCAGTAAGTATCTCAGGAGAACTGCAAGGTTAGAGAGAATCATGAACTGCTCAGAGACAATTAATGCAGAGAAGCAGCAAAATTCATCAAACATAGAACTGGTTCTGACTTATTTACTTGGTTTTAAAAGAGAACAAGGACCTGAGTCTCCTCCCTGTCAATAACCCCCTGAGCAGCCAATCAGGGTAGAGACTGAGGACGGGAGGCGGAGGGTTCTCACCAGAGAGCCCAAAGGATGGCTCAGGTCACTGGTAGGGATCACTGCCCGAGCACTATTTCAGCCCCACATTTTTGGGTGGACCTCCCATAGTGGGAGCTGCAGAGCCCTCCCCTGCAACACACACACACACCCCTCTCCTGGTGTTGGGAGGGGAACAGGAGAAAGGACAAAAGAAGCAAGAGACAAAGAGAAAGGAGGGAGGGAGGGAGTGGTGGATGGAGGAAAAGGTGAAACAAAAAGGACAAACCCTAATGTCCCCAGTGATTCTGAGGGACAAGATCACAGGTGCACAATGAAATTCTGCCTCCTTAAGCTCCTGTTTTCCATGCCTAGAATCCAATTGTCACCAGATGGATCAGACTGAACAGGTTTCAAACCTCCAGGAGGTTCTTACCTTCTAAACAGGGACGGCTGTTTTCTAGTAAAATCACTACAAGGGAAGGAGAAAACTCGAAAGAGGTTCCTCCTGGCGCTCACGTCCGTGAACCCAAATACTCCCTCAATCCTCAAAGAGAGACCTGGAGAAGGAGACTTGCTGAAGCAAAGCCACAGGGGTCACTGAGGTTTCCCTGGCCCCTCACCCCTGTCCTGCCTGGCTGATGTCAGCATCTCTCTGTGAGGTCACCACCTCCCCACCACCTTGGACCAATAGGCTGAGGTCCTGCAAAAGGCCTTTGTGATGTCACTGCCACACCCCTCCCTTGCTGGGCTAATATCCTGCCCCTGGCCAGGCACTTTGGAGGTTTGAGCTACTCCCTGTGGATCACCCCACTCAAGGAGCGTTCGTTCTAGGCAGCAAGCCGGCTAGACAGGGAAACATCAGACGCTGCTCCCACTGCTACACTCGCTTTTTCAGAAATTAGTCAACTTTATGGCCAGAAGAGACCATTAGAGCATCTAATCTGACCCCCTGCATATCACAGGCCTCCTGTATGACACAATAGTGAGTTTATTACGCAGGGTCCACCCCTCCCTCACTGTGAATAGTACATGAACCAGCCTTGTAATGGAGCTGAGATTTCCCAAGAACTTCAAGCAAAATACACCAGTTTCATAAAACAGATTTATTAACTACAGAAAGATGGAGTTTTAAGGATTATAAGTGGTAGGCATAAAAGATCAAAGTAAGTTACCATGGAAATTAAAGATAAATTCACAATCTAAACTTTACACCTTATTACACTAGGCCCTAGTTCGGTTATGCCACTGGAAGACTTAATGCTCGAGCTCCAGTGCATGCTGGGCAGCCTTAAGGCCGGGCTCCCCATGGCAGGGGAGAAGAAGACGACTTTGCTCACAGCCAGTGCCCTGCCCCCACTCCCAAGTCATTAATGGCTCCCCCAGGTCAGCCAGAATGGAGCAGCGGTTTTCACTCCACCAAGTCCACTTATGGCTTACAGGCAACTCCCAGACCCACCATCTCGGCCAGAAAGGAGCCCACTCAGCCTCGCCATTGCTGCTTTTCCGTCCCCCCAGAACCCCGCTTCTCCTGGGCTGCAAGGAGCCACCCCTTGGAAGCCAAGAGGCAGGCACAGGATTCTGCCTCCCAGCAGCCAACCGCAACTCCCCCGGCTTTGCAGAACGAATGGTGACACTCTACTAACCCCATTTAGCCGCACTGAGGTGCTTACTTTCTGCCCTGCCTTCCTCAGCTCGACTTTCCTCTTTTGCCCCATTCCTGCCTCACTTCCTCATTTGGCAAGTCACGCAGAGGCGGCCAGCAGGAAGAGCCGGCCTCCACCGGCCAACCTCCCAGGGCAGAGGAGGCCAAGCCACAAGCCTCCAAAAGGTGATACGCCTAACTCCTCTAGGTTCTCCAGCCTGACGCCAAGGTGCTTTCTCCACTGCTGTCAGCACCCTCTGTCATGCAGGGGTTGGAGTTATCCCAGGGACAGGCCAATAGGAGAAGGAGGAGGCCTTCCTGAACAGCAAGGGGATCTGGCAAAAGGAAGCCAGTCTGTTTCTGAACCAGGAACCTTTTACGTGTTAGGCAAACGTGATAACCACTACACTACAGAAACTCCATTCACTTGGCTGTTGTTCACCCTAGCACAGACTGATGGACAAACCTGAAGAAAGTGGTGACAACCCTTCAATAGGTCAGCTGGCAGAGCAGAGGACTGGAGCCGACGCTCAGGAAGTCATCCTTACGTTGCCCTTGTGACTCCAGCTTGAGGGAGAGCTTCTTTTTCTTCCCCTTGCTGACAAAGAGCAAGAGAAGAATGAAAGGTCAGGTGGGCCAACTCGGTGCAGTAGCCCATGCTGCCTTTTCCTGCTGCATAGCCTGAAATGAGGGACTCGTGGCAGTTAAAGGCACTGCTGCACTTTCAGAAAACATCCCACCCGTGCACAAAGGGGGATAGAAGAGCCTGTTAGTCTAGCACGCTCCCAACTGAACTACTTCAGCAGCTGCTCGGTTTCTTTTTGGCCTCCTGCTTTTCTGTCTGGGATGTTGTTGTCAGCTGTGGCACAGAAAAAGGACGTCATTGCGAGCGGCCCATGAAGACAAGATTCACTTTTGCCTTCCTTGTTCGGCTTTACTTGCTTCCTCGCCCTATTCCTGCCTTAGTTCCTGGGTTACCTGAAGGCGACGGGGGGCCAGCAGTACCAGGAGGAAGTTGGGCAGCTAGACCATGGTGGCAAAAGTCCTGCCGCCACTTGCCACCCCACTCTCTTCTCCCAGCGTCACATATTGGCCACCAGGGACTTGGGGCCCAGCAGCGCAATGGAAGGCAGTGGACGGAGCCACCCTCGCCTTGAAGCTCCAGCTCGTTAAACCACATCTTCAGTCACTGATAGCCAAGGAGAGACTGACATCGCTTGCTATTTTAGCACTTGGAAATGCCATTGGTCAGGCATTGGATCTCTGTAATGCTGTTACAGAACAAATGAACATGGAATCTCAGTGTGACATACTATACCTTTGGGGGAGCGTGCTGTAACCCCCATAATCCTCATTTTCATATCATCGTGATCTTACATATAGAGCATGACTTGTAAGGTATCAGGGAAAGGATATGATCTGCTGAAAGTCATTTCTCTACCCATAGATGTAGACCATTCATGCATATGAAGTTATGAGAATTGTGCAGTGTTGTTGTCACTGTGCTGTGTGTGTGTGGGGGTGTCATAAACAGATAGTTAAGGGTTAAGGTCTGTTTTACCTGTAAAGGGTTAACATGTAGTACCTGGTGACCACCTGACCAGAGGACCAATCAGAGATAAGATTTTTTCAAATCTCTGTGGAGGGAAGCCTTTGTCTGTGGGAGAACTGGTTTTGGTTTTAACAGAAGACAGTCATGTCTCCAAGTTCTCCTGGAGTAGTTTCTACTAATTAATAGTGAGTATTAATTAGAAAGGCAAATTAGTCTTATGATTTGATTTCTATATTTGCAATTGTGTGTTTGCTAAAGGAAATGCTTTATTCCTGTTTGCTGATATTGCTTTTACTGAGAAAAGGGGGAGAGGGGATTCTCTCCAGAGATTGATAAGGTTATACCCTATGAGTGTCCAGCTTGGATTCATAGAGATTCTGTATTTTTCTTTTTATTCTTTAATAAATTCTTTTCTTTTCTTTGGACTTGGTTAATTCCTTCCCTTGGGGAAATTCAGGGGAAGGGGAGGGGGAAGTGGGCTGCTTCCCTGTGTGTAGAGATTCAAGGCGTTTGAATCCAGGCACCTCTGTCTCCAGAGCAGGCTGGAGAGAGGGAGGAGGGGGGAGGTTCCTCCTCTGTGAATTGATCTGTGTTCCCAAGGGGGGAAACAGGGGTGTCCCGGCCCACGGAATTGACCGGGTGGTGGCAGCCGAAGGGGAGACCTACCCTAGGATTTTGGGGTGGGGGGAAGACATGCGGGTCCTCACTTTGAAACCGCCCAGTTTCAAGTGAGGGTAGACACCTGACAGGGGGAGTCAGCCAAATATTAGCTCCCCAGTGGCAACAGCAAGGAAAGTAACCAACACCCGGACAGGGTGTCAAACAACCCATCGACAGCCATTGCCCAGCAAGGGAGCTACAATGCAATGACTCACCTGCATGAGGACACCCCCGGGGAATTGCTCAGAGTTGCTTGGAGAGACGCAGTGATGCTCACCTGACTCTGAAGGGGGGAGGAGGGGCCAAAGCCATGAGGGAAGAAAGGACATGATAAAAGGAGAGACATTTGCCAGGCTTTATCTCTCTCTGTCACCTACATCTACAGAGACCCCCACACCAAGCAACTGAAGCGCTGATGAAAGGGGAGAGCCTGGCTGAAAAGCCACCAGCCAGCCTGTGGTGAGAAGCATCTGAGTTTGTAAGGGTACTGAAAGGGTTAAGATCAGCTTAGAATTAAAAGCAATGAGGAGTCCGGTGGCACCTTAAGGACTAACAGATTTATTTGGGCATAAGCGTTCGTGGGTAAAAAGCCCACTTCTTCAGATGCATGGAGTGAAAATTGCAGATAGAGGCATAAATATAGATTGGAACATGAAGTGACGGGAGTTACCGTACAAGGGGAGAACCAATGTTGAAGGCTAATTCAGTCAGGGTGGATGTGGTCCTCTCCCCATAATTGATGGGGAGGTGTCAATACCAAGAGAGGGAAAATTGCTTTTGTCGTGAGCCAGCTACTTCCAGTCCTTATTTAAGTTTGCAAATCAATTGTAACTCTGCAATTTCTCTTTGAAGTCTGTTTTTGAAGTTTTTTTGAATGGCTACTTTGAATTATTGGGTGTGAATGTGTAAATGTGCTATTGAATATACAAGTCCCATATGGTCTCGTGATCCGGATTCCCGGTTTTCACCCAAACAGCCTGGGTTCAATTCCCAGTGTGGGAACAATGCAGAGCTTTTGCTCAGAGGGGAGGCAGGAGATGAAAGGAATGGGAAGGGATCCTGCCAGCAGGGGAGTTGGACAGTGTTGGAAGGGGACCCCAGAAGTGGGGGTGGGGCAGTGGTCTGGGGGGAGATGAGGGAAGGATCCCAGCTCTGTGGGAAGTTGACATTCTGGAGAGCACAGGCCTGGCATGGGGGGTGGGAAGAGTGAGTGTGTCCCTTTAAACTCACCACCAGCAGACTAGGAAGAATTACGTATTTGTTGGTAAATGTTAATTTCTGTGTAAACACACAACCCAATGGCAAAATCTTTCCATCGATAATAATCAAAACTAACAGATGGGCAAAGTAAGAAACGTGTTGCTTGAGAACTTATCCTGTTCTAATCCTCTAGGGTTCCCTTTTGCCTTAGGCACCACCACGTGGGCATTTCATATCCCTCCTCATTTGCACACAGACACACAATTTCCTTTGCACAGACCCATGAACAGCAAAACCTCCCTGTGTCTATTGTCTGAGCCAGGGCATTCGATTCCACTGAAACCTTCTCTCCTGCAATGGTCAGACAGAGAGAATGCATCCACCTTCCCTCTGGCAGTGAGCTATTCACTCTCCTCTTCATGCTACTGCTGTTATTCCATGAGTCATCAAGGATGGAAAAAAAGCTGAGTTTCTCCAGGGTGAGGAAAGAAAGGAGCCACCAACGCTCTCAAAAATCTCAGTGCCCAGAGAAAACCTGCCTCTGTTATTGGACTCACAGAGGTGCTGGCAATACAATGGAAAAAGGGACTGTCTGAATTGCCAAGGCAGGGAATGAACCATCTACAGCAACATCATTAACCACAAACGCATTCTAATCATGCTTCAGCCAGTAGGGAAATGGGCAGGAACTCTGGCTGTTCAGCCATGGCCACACGTACAGAGCTGCACAGCAGTGAGTGTGCTGGGGAAGCTGGTCTGAGCAAACAATTGGAAATGACCCTTCAGTGAGAACAGAAAAGACGGTTACTCACCTGTAGTAACTGTTGTTCTTCGAGATGTGTTGCTCCAATCCATTCCAGTTAGGTGTGCGCGCCGCGCGTGCACGGCTCTTCGGAAGATTTTTACCCTAGCAACTCCGGCGGGCCGGCTGGGCGCCCCCTGGAGTGGCGCCGCTATAGCGCTGAATATATACCCCAGCCAGCCCATCCACTCCTCAGTTCCTTCTTGCCGGCTACTCCGACAGTGGGGAAGGAGGGCGGGTCTGGAATGGATTGGAGCAACACATCTCGAAGAACAACAGTTACTACAGGTGAGTAACCGTCTTTTCTTCTTCGAGTGATTGCTCCAATGCATTCCAGTTAGGTGATTCCCAAGCCTTACCTAGGCGGTGGGGTCGGAGTGAGACGTGGCAGAGTGTAAAACTGCTGAGCCGAAGGCTGCGTCGTCTCGAGACTGCTGCACCAACGCATAGTGGGAGGCGAAGGTGTGGACCGAAGACCATGTGGCCGCTCGACAGATGTCCTGGATGGGGACCTGGCTCAGGAAGGCGGCAGACGAGGCTTGCGCCCTCGTGGAATGAGCGGTGAAGCGGCCCGGGGGCACGCGAGCCAGCTCGTAGCATGCTCTGATGCACTGAGTTACCCAGGAGGAGATGCGCTGGGAAGAGACCGGCTCGCCTTTCATGCGATCGGCGACTGCTATGAAGAGTTGTGTAGAACGCCGAAAAGGTTTCGTCCGCTCGATGTAAAAAGCGAGCGCTCTACGGACGTCGAGGGTGTGGAGCTGTTGTTCCCGAGGCGAGGCGTGGGGCTTCGGGAAGAAGACCGGGAGAAAGATGTCCTGATTGAGGTGGAAAGCCGAGACCACTTTTGGCAGGAAGGCCGGATGCGGACGAAGCTGTACCTTGTCTGTGTGGAAGACAGTGTATGGGGGACCTACCGTCAGCGCCCGGAGCTCCGAGACTCGTCTGGCCGATGTTATGGCGACGAGAAAGGCCGTCTTCCAGGAGAGGTAAAGAAGAGAACATGTGGCCATCGGTTCGAATGGCGGACCCATGAGTTTGGACAGGACGAGGTTCAAATCCCAGGTTGGGGCCGGACGCCGCACCGGCGGGTACAATCGGTCCAGGCCCTTCAGGAAGCGGGAGACCATCGGATTGGAAAAGATGGAGCGACCTTCCAGAGAAGGACGAAAAGCGGACACCGCTGCCAGGTGTACCCGCAAGGAGGAGACCGCCAGACCTTGCTCCTTAAGGTACCAAAGGTAGTCCAAGATGGTAGGGACGGGTACGACGAAAGGGTTGAGTCCTCGTTGGTCACACCAGAGCGCGAACCTCTTCCATTTCGCCAGGTAGGTGGAGCGAGTGGAAGGCTTTCTGCTCTCAAGCAGGACTTGTTGCACGGCCGCCGAACAGTCCCTCTCTGCGTGGGTCAACCACGCAGGTACCAGGCTGTAAGATGGAGGGACTGCAGGTTCGGATGGTGGAGTCTGCCGAAGTCCTGCGTGATGAGGTCCGGCCATAACGGGAGGGGGATGGGATCCCGAACGGAGAGCTCGAGCAGCAGGGTGTACCAATGCTGTCTCGGCCAGGCCGGAGCCACGAGTATGACGGTGGCTCGATACCTCCGCAGCTTCTGGAGCACTCTGTGCATGAGAGGAAAGGGAGGGAAGGCATAGAGGAGGTGAGTCTGCCAGGGATACAGGAAGGCGTCCGACAGAGAGCCCGGCGAGTGACCTCGGAACGAGCAAAACTGGAGACACTTCCTGTTCGCCTTGGAGGCGAAGAGGTCGACCCGGGGAAACCCCCACCTCTGGAAAATCGTATGTGCAACGTCGGGACGAAGGGACCACTCGTGGGAGAGAAATGACCTGCTGAGATGGTCGGCCAGCGTGTTCTGCACTCCCGGAAGAAAAGAAGCTTCTAGGTGAATGGAGTGGGTCACGCAGAAGTCCCACAGGAGGATCGCTTCCTCGCAGAGGGGAGAAGAGCGGGCTCCGCCCTGCTTGTTTACATAGTACATCGCAGCGGTGTTGTCCGTGAGTACTGTTACACAACGGCGTTGTAGGTGGGAGCAGAAGGTCCGGCAGGCGAGGCGGATGGCACGGAGCTCGCGGACATTGATGTGTAGCACGAGTTCCTGGGGCGACCAAAGGCCTTGGGTGTGAAGCTCGCCCAGGTGGGCCCCCCAACCGAGCGCTGAGGCATCCGTGGTCAGCGTAACGGATGGGCGAGGAGGATGGAACGGGACCCCCGCACACACGACCTCCGGGGTGAGCCACCAGCGGAGGGAGTCGAGGGCCGTCCTGTTGACCGTGACCACCATGTCGATGGGGTCTCGATGAGGCCGGTACACCGTCGCGAGCCAGGACTGGAAGGGGCGAAGATGGAGCCGCGCATATGCGGTGACATATGTGCAGGAGGCCATGTGACCCAGAAGGCGTAGGCAGGAGCGCACGGTTGTGGTCGGGAAGGCGACGAGATCCCGGATGATGGAGGTCATCGTCTGGTGCCGGGCGCGGGGAAGAGAGGCCCTGCCAACCGTGGAGTCGAGAACCGCTCCGGTGAACTCCAGCCGCTGCGTTGGGAGCAAAGTGGACTTCTCGGTGTTGATGAGAAGACCAAGCCGCTGAAAGAGAGACAGAATTTCTGCCATCTGTTCTATCACGAGCGGACGGGACTGAGCTCGGACCAGCCAGTCGTCGAGATACGGGTAGACGTGCATCTGACAACGGCGGAGGGCTGCTGCTACGACTGCCATGCATTTTGTGAATACCCTCGGCGCCGTGGAGAGTCCGAATGGCAACACGGCGAACTGGTAGTGGGCGTTGTTGACCACAAACCGAAGGTAACGCCGATGAGGAGGATAGATCGCGACATGGAAGTAGGCGTCCTTCATGTCGAGGGCAGCAAACCAGTCTCCCGGATCCAGGGAAGGAATAATGGTCCCCAGGGTGACCATACGAAACTTAGGCTTGAGCAGATATTTGTTCAGCTCGCGAAGGTCCAGGATAGGACGTAGCCCGCCTTTCGCCTTGGGGATGAGAAAATAACGGGAGTAGAATCCCCTGCCCCGCCTGTCTTGAGGCACTGCTTCTATGGCACCCACGCTCAACAGAGTCTGAACCTCTTGCAAGAGGACTTGCTCGTGAGAGGGGTCCCTGAAGAGGGACAGGGAGGGTGGGTGGGAAGGCGGGTGCGAAACAAATTGAAGGCGGTATCCCGACTGGACTGTTTGAAGTACCCAGTTGTCCGATGTTAAGCGGGACCACGCCGAAAAGAAATGGGAAAGGTGGTTGTAAAATAAAGGGGAAGGATCCGGTAGGGAGAGTGATGGGCCGTCCTCGATCGTCCCATCAAAAGGCCTGCTTAGCCCCCTGAGGGGTCTTGGAAGCGGCCTGGCCCTGGTTGCGGCGGTTGCCGGACGGACGACGGCGATTTTGGGTCGGTCGTCTGCTGGTATAGGGGCGATAGCGCTGTTGATAGCGGGAGGGCTGCGGCCGGAAGGGCCTGCGCTGCGTCGCCGGCGTGTGCATTCCGAGCGTGCGGATGGCAACACGCCCGTCCTTCAGGGTCTGGATCCGAGCATCCGTCTTCTCGGAAAACAGACCCTGGGTGTCGAAGGGGAGGTCCTGGAGTGTATATTGCACCTCCGGCGGCAGGGTGGAGGACTGCAGCCAGGAGATGCGCCTCATTGTCACGCCGGATGCCAAGGTCCGAGCCCCGGAGTCCGCGGCGTCGAGGGCGGCCGTAATAGATGACCGAGAGGACTTCTTCCCCTCGTCCAGCAAGGCGGAGAACTCCTGGCGTGATGTGGAAGGCAGGAGCTCCGTGAACTTTGCCAGGGACGTCAGAATGTCAAAGACGTACCTGGCGAGGAGGACCGTGATGTTTGCGATCCTCAGCTGCAAACCCCCGGCGGAGTAGATCTTACGGCCGAGCAAGTCCATGCGCTTGGCGTCCTTGGACTTAGGTGCAGCGGCAGGTTGGCCGTGCCTCTCCCGGTCGTTAACAGATTGGACCACGAGGGAGTCCGGGGTTGGGTGGGAGTAAAGGTACTCATAGCCTGATGGTGGGGCTGAGTACTTCCGCTCGACCCCGCGTGCTGTGGGAGGAATGGAAGCGGGGGTCTGCCAGAGCGTAGTGGCGTTCTTTTGAATGGTCCGGACGAAGGGTAACGCCACGCGGACGGGAGCATCCGCACCCACCACATTGGTGATTGGGTCCTCATCCTCCTGGACGTCCTCTACGGGAAGATTCATGGACGCCGCCACCCTGCGAAGCAGGTCTTGGAAGGCCCGGAGGTCAATGGGCGGGGGTTCGCTGGCCGCAGCCTCTGCCACCGCCTCGTCTGGCGAGGATGACGAAGATGCACCCTGCAGAACCGGCTCCGGCTCTACGTCCGGTGGGTGAGCCTCCTCCGAACCGTGAAGCGTGGGCGATTGGCGGACCGGATGAGCAGATGGCTCGTGCGGAGGAGAGGGAGGCGGCCGGCTAACAGTCGCTTCAGGGACCCTGGTGCTGGTGGTCACATCCCTCCTGGGAAACGGGATACCCTGACTTTCATGCTGTCCCCACGGGACCCAGTAGCCCCACTGCTCATGCGGAAGTCCTTGTGGGGTAGGCCACCGGTGGGTAGTATCATCGGCACCGGAGGCTACGGAAGCCGTGCGGGATGGCCAAGGCGGTGCTGTAGTGCCGACGGACTGAACCGCTGAAGGCGGGAGGCCCTGCACCGACGGCACCGAGGGTCGATACGCAGAGCGCCGACGGGACGGTGACCGTGAGCGTGGACTCCGGCGGTGCCGGGAGCTCGACCGGCGCCGGGAGCTCGACCGGGACCGGGATCCGCGGTGCCGGGAGTGACTCCGAGAGTTGCGGTGCCGAGGAGACCTCCGACGGTACCGACGGTACGGTGACCTGGATCGGTGCCGGGAGTGCGACCGGTACCGAGATCGAGAACGGTACCGGGACTCAGACCGGTGTCGGGATGGTGCTCGGTGCCGTGAAGAGGAGCGGCGACGAGACTCCGAGCGGCGGGACGGGGACCTGCGCCGGGACCTGGACCGGGACCGGGACCGGGACCTCGACCGTCTTCCATGCCGCTCGTCAACAGAGGGCGGTCTTGTCATCCTGGCTGGCTTGCCGAGAGAGACAACAGCCCGCACCGGTGGTGCCGGGGGCCGGAGGCTCGGAGCCTCTATGAGCCTGATGAGGTCTCTGGCAGAGGAGAATGTCTCCGGCGTTGAAGGCAGCCTTGGCTCAACCTCGGTCGGTGCCGGGGAGCGTGGCGGTGCCGGACTCGACGGCGCTTGCGGAGCCGGAGTCGAGGGCTCAGGGCCCGCTTTACGCACTGCCGCAGCCACTCTCGTGGCGGACTCTGTGCGTGCCTTCGCTACAGCCTTCGCCAGTCTCTGCTTGCGTGCCGGCGAGAGCGAGCGGTGCCGGGTCGTCTTAGGCGGCGGTTTAGGTACCGTGGCCACGGTGCCGGCGCCGGTCGGTGCCGCGGGTGCACTCTGCACCGAAGAAGCCCTCGGTGCCGGCGCTGACGGTGCCGGGGGCTGGAGGGACGCCTCCATAAGGAGCTGCTTGAGGCGACTGTATCTGTCCTTACGCGTCCGCGGCTTAAAAGCCGAACAAATGGCACACTTATCTGTACGGTGTGCCTCGCCCAGGCAACAGAGGCAGGAGCCGTGAGGGTCACCCACTGGCATAGGCCTCTGGCACGCTGCACAGGGCTTAAAGCCCGGTGCCTTGGGCATGAGCCCGCACCGGGGAGGGGGAGGGAGAAAGTACTCCCCCTATCCTTATCTAAACTAACTAACCACTAAAACTAACTATACTAACAGTAAAGAACTATATACAAAAAGAAGTAGAGAGAGCTAGGGATGTGGAGGACTACTGAGCACGCCACAGTTCCGACTGCCGTCACGGGCGGGAAGAAGGAACTGAGGAGCGGACGGGCCGGCTGGGGTATATATTCAGCGCTATAGCGGCGCCACTCCAGGGGGCGCCCAGCCGGCCCGCCGGAGTTGCTAGGGTAAAAATCTTCCGAAGAGCCGTGCACGCACGGCGCGCACACCTAACTGGAATGCATTGGAGCAATCACTCGAAGAAGAACCAGAGTGTAGAAAGGCCCCTGTGTTAAGTGGTTGTGGCTGAGGCCTTAGGTAGCTGGGCTAGAAAACCATGGGTGTCTTTCTGTGAAGGTCTGATCCTTGCCAGCTAGGCAAGGCTGGTGTGTGGTGTTTCCATGGCTGTACTTCCAGGGTCTGATCACCCACGGTGCCACAGGGAGCCAAGCCTAGACATATTCAGAGGCTAAGGCCAGGTCAATGTTTCAAAGAGTGAGTCTATGCTGCTGCAGCTCAGTAATTCAGATGCTCTGTGCCAGGGTTTCTCAAACGTCCTTTCACTGCAACCTCCTTCTGCCAAAATAACTTAATACATAGCCCTGGAAAGAGGGACCAAGCCCCTCCACTTGAGGGGTGGGGGAATGCCAAAGACTGAGCCCCAGTGGGGGGAGGGCAAAGCCTGAGGGATTCAGCCCTGGGTTGTGGGGGGCTTCAGATTTTTGGCTTCAGCCCCAGGACCCAACAAGTCTAATGCCAGCCCAGGTGACCCCATTAAAACAGGGTCACGACCCACTTTGCAGTCCTGACCCACAGCTTGAGAACCACTGCTCCATGCTGAGGGGGGAGAGTTTTCCATTTGGTGTAGTCAATCCACTTCCCCAGGAGGTGGCAGCTCTGTCATGGGGAGAAGCTATATCAGTGGGTGTGCAAGCTGTGGTGTTTACCACATTTAAGAAGTTTAATCAAACCCCATTTTTAAAACCACCTGTGGTCTGGGAATGGCAAAGGAGCTCGATGAAGCAGGGTCTGTCCTTCAAAATCCTGGAGACCACGATGCCATACTTCTGTCGTAGTGGGGGTACAGCTCAGGGGTAGAGTGTTTGATTGCAGATCAAGTGGTCCTTTGTTCAAACCCAGGTGCCCTCTTGAAAAAAAATTTCATTTCCATTCTCCATTATGTTCAGGAGCTCCACCATACGAGGATGCTTGAAATGAATGTGAACACTCAACATTTCGCTGTCCAAAAGCATAAAAACCTAGCAAAGCTGTCCATCAGCTGAAATCAGTTCCAGTCCTCTAAGTGTCTAGTTTGTTTTCATCAATTAAACAAAGGTATCATTCCCTGAAGCAGAGCACAAGTTTGAAATACAGGCAGCATAGAGCCAACATTCATAATGTCAACTACAAAAAAATGATACACATCTAGAGATAGCATCATTATAATCAGCCAATCAGAACCTCTCCATAGACCCCTTACACGACCACTTCTCTGTAATATTGGCTGCAAATATAGAACAGTGGTTGCAATGGTGAGCTATACAGTTACAGATTATGTCAATAATGTCACAGGAGGTGACACGGCATCAGTGAGACTGATACTGGAATACTGCCTCCAGTTTTGGGGTCCTCGTTTGAAAAAGATGTTGTGAAATTGGAGCTGGGGCAGCAAAGAGCCACCTAATGTTCTGAGGACTGGAAAAAATACCTTCTAGTGAGCTATTGAAAGAACTCAACCAGTTTAGTTATCAAAAGAAGATTGAAAGGTGACTTAATTGAAGTGCCTTAATAGAGAGAAAAGATTGGGTATTTAAGGGCTCTTTAATCTAGCAGAGAAAGGCATAACAAGACCCAATGGCTGGATGGTGAAGAGAGAGAAATTCATATTACAACTAAGGCACAAAAATTCAACAGCGAGGATGATTCACCACAGGAACAAGCTACCAAGGAATGTGGTGGATTCTCCATCTCCTGATGTCATTTCATGAAGACTAGATGCCTTTCTGGAATGTGTTTGCCCCCAAAGTAGCTCTTGTGTCATACAGGAGGCCTGTGATATGCAGGGGGTCAGAGTAGATGCTCTAATGGTCTCTTCTGGCCATAAAGTCGACTCATTTCTGAAAAACTGAGTGTAGCATTGGGAGCAGCGTCTGATGTTTCCCTGTCTAGCCGGCTTGCTGCCTAGAACGAACGCTCCTCGAGTGGGGTGATCCACAGGAAGTAGCTCAAACCTGCAAAGTGCCTGGCCAGGGGCAGGACATTGGCACAGCAAGGGAAGGATATGGCAGTGACATCACAAAGGCCTTTGGCAGGACCTCAGCCTATTGGTCAGAGATGGTGACCTCACAGAGAGATGCTGACATCAGCCAGGCAGGACCGGGGCGAGGGGCCAGGGAAACCTCCGAGACCCCTGTGGTTTTGCTTCAGCGAGTCTCCTTCTCAAGGTCTCTCTGAGGACTGAGAGAGTATTCGGGTTCACAGACGTGAGCGCCAGGAGGAACCTCTTTCAAGTCTTCTCCTTCCCTTTTAGTGATTGTACTAGAAAACAGCCGTCCCTGTTTAGAAGGTAAGAGCCTCCTCCAGGTGTGAAACCAGTTCAGTCTGATCCATCTGGTGACAGTTGAATTCTAGGCATGGAAAACACGAGCTTAAGGAGACAGAACTTTATTCTGCACCTGGGATTTTGTCCCTTAGAATCACTGGGGACATTAGGGTTTGTTCTTTTTGCTTCCCCTCTTCCTCCCTCCTCTTTTTCTCTTGCTTCCTTTGTCCTTTTACCTGTTCCCCTCCCAACACTGGGCGGGAGGGAGGGAGGGAGGGAGGGTGTGTGTGTGTTTTTTTGCAGGGGAGGGCTCTGCAGCTCCCACTGTGGGAGGTCCACCCAAAAATGTGGGGCTGAAATAGTGCTCGGGCAGTGATCCCATCAGTGACCTGGGCCATCCTTTGGGCTCACTGGTGAGAACTCTCAGCCTCCCGCCCTCAGTCTCTACCCTGATTGGCTGAGCACGGGGTTATTGACAGGGAGGAGACTCAGGTCCTTGTTGGTCTCTTTTAGAACAAGTAAATAAGTCAGAACCAGTTCTGTGTTTGATGAATTTTGCTGCTTCTCTGCATTAATGGTCTCTGAGCAGTTCATGATTCCCTCTAACATTGCAGTTCTCCTCAAATACTTGCTGAATAATTACTGTCACTGTTGTTGGTCTGGAGCTCATCTGAGAGCACTTTATTCAGGTCATTCAGTGTCTGAAATTCAAGATCTGATGGTTAGTTTGAAAATCAGGGCTCTTGGGTCCTATTCCCAACTCTGCCACTGACTGGGTGTGTGACCTAAGACAAGTCAATTCTCCTTTCTCAGCCTTAACTTCTCCCTTCTTTGAAGTAGGGATAATAATGATCCACTCCTACCTACCTCACAGTGCGTGGAGGCAGGGCCGGCTCTAGGTTTTTTGCCATTCCAAGCAAAAAAAATTTTGGCTGCCCCCATCCCAGCCCTGGGGTCCCCAACCACATGCACCTGCTAACCGAGCCCTGGGCTTCCCCCCACCCGCAGCCCCCTACCACCCCAACCCTGGGCTCTCCCCCATCCGCACCCCGTGCCAACAACATAGATTTGTTCTCCCCAGTCCGCCCAGGCTGAGCTGCTCCTGTTTATACTCCGTCTCCAGTTGGAGCATGCCCAGAGAGGGTGAGGGGGTGTGGCCTCTTCAGCCCACAGGATGCAGTTAACCCTAGCAGTGCCAGTGCAGGGTGGATGCACCTCATCACAGACAGCATTTCCCAAATTTTGGGATGAGCTAGGAGATCTCTTCAGGAGTAACCTCCTGTAGGGACTGGGTCACAAATACCTTGGGAACCAAATACCTGGGCATTTTCCTAGTTCTGAATCACTTGCTGTGGAATTCTATCCCTGGATCATCTGAGACAATATTGATTTAAACAACTGAACTACCCTGTGACCATGTGCACTTACTTCGGTCAGTTGCACCCATTTGGGGTCTGCTGCTGTTCACCTTTTCAGAGTGGAGATTTAAACATACGACTGTTTCTTTGATATGTTCAACAGCTTGGAGTATTCTCTCCTATTGACTGAACTGCATTTGAATTTTCTCCATGTCATCATGCAGGGATGGGGGAAAAACTAACCTGAAGTAAAGAATGATGGTAATTTGTCTGAAATTTCCCAATAAATCTGAGCTACATTCTCTCAAACAAAACTAACATGCAGTTATATGACCAAGGAGCCTCATGAAAGATAGAAAACCCATCTCACAGAGAGGTAGAAGACACTTTCATTTTAATTTAAAGTGAAATTCCAGACTAGGTTACATCTGATGTCTCAGAATCAGGATGAGATTCTCCCATGATCCACTGAAACCTGCTTCATCCAGCGCTTTCTCATGCATCCGATGAAGTGGGTATTCACCCACGAAAGCTCATGCTCCAAAAGTCTGATAGTCTATAAGGTGTCACAGGATTCTTTGCTGCTTTTACAGATCCAGACTAACACGGCTACCCCTCTGATACCTTTCTCATTAGTGTTATTTACAGGAGTTTTAGCACCTTCATAATGGGAGAAAAAACAGCTGACCTTCCCAGAAGCGGCTTTGCCATTGAGGGAAAAGGGGATTTAAACGGTGCTTGGGATCCATTTGAAATCCCCTTCCAAGTCTGACACTTTCATCGCTTGCCAGACTGACTCTGATTTAGGATCAAAGACATACAAGCACCATTCCCAAGCATGGACAGCCAAGAACATGACCCCACCAGACACAAATGAATACGAAGGGGTGAACTGTGCACAAATGAAGCAAAGGAAGCAAATGAAGCAAAGGAATGAAGCAAAGGAATACGAAGGGGTGAACTGTGCATGGCTCAGGCACAAGATAACAGTTCTGGGGTGATGGGGAAGGATGGAATGTCTGAGTCGCCCCATCTTCTTCCAGTGTCACAGAGCCTAAAATGACCCTTATTTCCCTGACACTGCTCCAGCTCTTCATCATATTTGAATATATTTTAAAGGAGAAAAAAAAGTCAGCAAAATAACTGCTGTTCTGCACAATCCAGGGTAATGTGAGAACAACTGGGAATGAGACAATCTGTCCTCAAAGAGGAACTTGACGTCTCTAACAGTAACTTTGCACTGGGAGGAGGAGTACAAATGTGAATCTCCAGGTTTGTTTAGACAAGGAAATGTGACGGTGATTAGGTCAGATCAGGAGGAAATGTGCTAGATAACCCCACTGACTATCCATGGCCCATGTCTTTACTGCAAGAATAGCTCTCTTATTACATCAGGAAAGTGAACTCAAGCTAGCTAACTCCATGACAACCACAGTGATGAGACCCAGGTAGATTTTATCTCAATGTAGCTGGTTGAAGACATCCCCCATCTCCCCCACCTGGGGTGATGCCATTCCTGGTAGAAAGGACACACACTCCCATGACTCGTAGGACAATGGAGTTGATACAAAGGACCACAGGATCCACCCCAAAGACGGGCGAGCTTCAAAAGTGGGCAACTCGTGTGTGGGAGCTGAGGGACTACAGTGTGCAAAAGATGCAAACAGCCTTAACACTCACTACCTGGGAACTGTCAAAAGAATTAAAGGAAAATCTTCTGACAGCTCTAGAGAAGGTTTTTATGAAGTTTATCTCCTTTACGGATTCTCTGATGCTTAGAAAGGCCTGAGCTATGAGTGAAGCTTTTCCCGCACTCACTGCATTCATAGGGTTTCTCTCCGGTGTGGACTCTGTAATGTGTGACAAGGGTTGAGCTCCGAGAGAAGCTTTTCCCGCACTCACTGCATTCATAGGGTCTCTCTCCTGTGTGGATCCTCTGATGCATAGTAAGGTTTGAGCTCCGAGAGAAGCTTTTTCCACACTCGCAACATTCGTAGGGTCTCTCTCCTGTGTGGACTCTCTGGTGAGAGATAAGGGAGGAGAAGTGACTGAAACTTTTCCCGCACTCACGGCATTCATAAGGTCTCTCTCCTGTGTGGATCCTCTGATGCCTAGTAAGGTTTGAGCTTCGGGTGAAGTTTTTCCCGCACTCACAGCATTCGTAGGGTCACTCTCCCGTGTGCGTTGTCTGATGAGAGATAAGGGCTGATCTCTGAGTGAAGCTTTTCCTGCACTTGCAGCATTCGTAGGGTCGCTCTTCTGTGTGGATTCTCTGATGAGAGTTAAGGGTATATCTCTGAGTGAAGCTTTTTCCACACTCACAGCATTCATAGGGTTTGTCTCCTCTGTGTATTCGCTGATGCCTACTAAGGGCTGAGGTACGATTGAAGCTTTTCCCACACTCACAGCATTTGTAGGGTGTCTCTTTCGTGTGGATTATCTCATGTCGAATAAGGGCTGAGCGGTAATGGAAGTTTTTCCCACACTCACTACATGTATTTTCTCGCTTTTCCGTGAGGATTTTCTCCTGGGACGTAGTTTCCTTGAGGTCCCTGTGAGGTCCCTGACAATTAATGGGTTCATCCACTCTCTCCTCTGAGTGGTTTCCCTGCTCTCTCTCTGGTCTGTGGTAATTTTCACCAGCTTTTCCCTGCTCATGGGGGCTGGACACATTCCCTTTGGATCTTCGCAGTAATTCCCCATTTGCTTCGGCAAGCTCAGCATCTTCCTGGTGAGGATTCTGCTCCTCGCTCTCCCTCACGACCCCATCACCTGCTAGAAGAGAGGAGAAATCTCAGAATTGGGGATTGTGGAAGCCAGGAAATAATTAACAAGGATTTGAAGGGATCTTAATGCATGTCAGTTAGTTAGCATGAGTTAGGCTAGCTGTGACCCTAATGATGTGAGATTTGTAGAAGCAAGATAATGTGAGACAGAGTGAACTGTGTGAAAAGTTATTACGACCTTGCAATTCAGATAACCGAATATGCAGTCTTGCTTTTCTTAGGAGTGAGACAAATAAGATAGCAGAAAGGCTTATGTATAAAGAAAATGTATTTGTTGCTTTTTACCGTCTGTATTATTGCTAGAAATTGTCTGTAACAAAGGTATAAAGCTTGCTGTAATTGTTTACCAGTTGAGAGACCTGTCTGGGACTGGGGTGACCCTGTGTCCTATGGCACTCTCTCCCTCCATTGTAATTACTGGAGAAATAATAAAGTATTTGATTTTGCTGCACCCAAACAAAAAGCGAGAACTGAGTTTTTCTCCGACAGGATGGAAAGGCAGAGAACAAACCCAAGTAATTGCTGGAGAGACAGAAAATAAAAATCGGGGACTGAACTCCCCCAAACTCTTCCCCACAGGGGACAGTGGAGGGGATCAATTCTGCTCCCCACCCAGGACCGGCCTTTAGGGGGGGCCGTACGGGTGCCCCACCCAAGGGGGTGCCGGGCGCAGGGTTTGGATTCCCACCTGACCTGCTGCCGAGAGGCTCGCTGGGCTGATGAAAGCGGCACAGGGAGGCAGATAAGCAGCTGCGTGGGGGAGTGGGATAGACCTGAGCTGCAGGGGGAAATTGGACGACCAGCCGTCAGAGTCAGGTGACTGCTCCAGAGCAGAGAGTCCCCTCTCCGCCCTGCTCCACGTGTGCAGCTGCTGCTGTTCCTGTCCCCCCACCCTCCGTTCACCCCGAGAGTCGCCCCGTCCACCCCCGACTGGCAGCATCCTCCTGACTGCTCTGCAGGGGGGAGGTGCTGATTGATGGGGGGGTGTCCCCCTCCCCCCCACCCGGGTACCCGATTTCCACTGAGCTGGGGTGCCGGGATGGGGGAATCCGTGTGTGCTGCTGCCTCTCTGGGGCCGGAGCTGCCGGCAGCTGCTTGTGTCTGAACAAGCCTAGTTCAGGCTCCTGACCCTGAGAACTTTCTTAAAGAGACAGCGCGCTCACTCACTCACTCAGGGGCACGCAGTCCTTCACCATACACACACTCCTTCAAATCCTCCCCTTAACACACACACCCACCCCAGGGCTCCCTGCATCCAGGTCACTTCCCCACCTTGGCTGTGCTGAGACATCAGGAGCAGCTGCTCTCCTGCCCTCCCCTTACACAGCCTGCAGGGAAGGTGACCTGGGTGCAGGAAACCCTGACATCGCTCCTTGCTCCCCTCTCCCAGCCCCCCAGGGCTGTGTGGGGCGGGGGAGCAGCAGTCCAGTGGGGGAGCGAGCAGCAATGCCAGCTGCTTTGTGTATCCAGGTCAGGTTCCCCACTTGGGTGCAGGAGGGGGATGCCGGGGTTAGAGGCAAAGGGGGCACAGTGCAGGGGCTGGGGGCTCAGGAGGGGGCAGGAGTTGGGTTCCGGGGGGCAGAAGTTAGGATTGAAGGGGGTGTAGGGATTGGGGTGCAGGGGGAGGAGAAGGCATTTGGGGCAAAGGGGGCACAGTGCAGGGGCTGGGGGCTCAGGAAGGGGCAGGTGTTGAGGTGCAGGGGGGCAGAAGTTAGGATTGAAGGGGGTGTAGGGATTGGGGTGCAGGGGGAGGAGAAGGCATTTGGGGCAAAGGGGGCACAGTGCAGGGGCTGGGGGCTCAGGAAGGGGCAGGTGTTGAGGTGCAGGGGGCAGGGTTTGGGGTGAAGGGGGTATGCACCATGCAGGAGGGAGGTGCAGGGGGTACGAGTGAAGGGGGCACAATCCTGGGATTAGGGGCACATAAGGGAGGGGAAGGGGTTGGGCTGAAAGGGCACAGTGCAGGGCTTCGGGGCACAGGAGGGGGCAGGTGTTGGGAGTGAAGGGGGTGTAGGGATTAGGGGTGCAGGAGAGGGAGCAGGTATTTGGAGCAAAGGGGGCACAGTGCAGGGCCTGGGTGGAAGGGAGGGTGGGGAGCCTGGGGAGCCCATGGGGGACAGAGGGAATGGGGGGGTGCCACGCCCATGGGAGCCAGGGGCACCCCGGGTGCCATTTCCCCAAGGTCGACCCTGCCCACATCCCATCCAAACACTCAGTAGGAAGGGAGGGAGCTCCAGCCAAGGTGTCTGTCATCATCTGTAGGAAGCCAGGAGTGAGATCTGCTGGGGACTGTCCTGAGCTCACAGAGTCTGTGTGGGGAATCCCAGCGGGTTCTCTCAGGCACTTACAGTTTCTGGGTTGGTTTGATGGTTCCTCACCTGTGCAGGGACTTCCCAGGATCTCGCTTTCCTCTGAACCAGGGAGATCCAGGACCCAGGGCTCTTACCCTCCTTCCAGCTGGAAGATCACAGAGGGTTTGGAAACTGGAAACCCTGCTCAAGGGAAAGAAAACAAGGGAGGCAGGAGGGTACTTTGCCCACCTCTGGTACAGATGGTGACTAAACTTAAACCTCTGCAAGCCAGGAAATGAGAAGTTAATGTAAACGCCCCCCTCCAATGCAACCTTAACTTTGCCCCCAACCCTTAACCCCGCAGCTGGCAAGAACCACTGAGGATGGTTCTGTGTGGGCCGCGCAAAGGTTAACAAACTGCCACAGGGACTCAGGTATTCAGCTCAATGCAGCAGTAACGGGATGAATTCTATGGTCTGTGGTATAAAGGACATCAGAGTAGACGACCTAATAGTCACATCTGGCCTTCAAAGCTATGAACCTATAATCGACCCGAGGGAAGACTAAGAGAACGTGCCATTGTCTGTGCTGTGTTCACAGGTGGGAATCCCAGCACCTATCCGCATGCCTCCAGCTGTGTGCACTGGGCCAGCTGTAGCTGTGACTGGCTGATGGAGGGATGGGTTGGAGCAGCTGGGCAGAGCTGTGCCTGTGCTATGCAGAGAGGTGCATGTGAAACTTGGGGGGCAATT
This sequence comes from Mauremys mutica, assembly GCF_020497125.1. NCBI lineage: Eukaryota > Metazoa > Chordata > Testudines > Geoemydidae > Mauremys > Mauremys mutica. The sequence continues at coordinate 5,848,874 of NW_025423255.1, forward strand.
CTGCCTCATTTCCGTGTTGAGTGTTGTAGGCTTGGTCAGCAAAGGTGCCCAAGGGTATGTTCTTGCCATGGGGGTTGTCAGCACCCTGGTGGCGTATGTTCGAGTGATCTGTGGGGCTTAGTGAGGGTAAGTGAAGGCAGCGACTCAAAAGGAAAAGTCAGGTTGAGGGCAAGGGGGTGGTAACACTGTGCAGTCTCAGATGGCCTGTGTGCAGGAGGTTCAGTACTGGAGAGCAGGCCAGGGGGAGGAAGCTTCTGTTTGCTATGACAGAGACGAACCCGAATATTATCTTAGCAAAGAGAAGTTGTGAGACTTTCTGCTGTACTGCTCTGTTCCCAGAGCGCTCTGTAACAGAGGAGAGGGCTAGTGTGGGTGTCTCTGGCATGTCGGGGTGATGCTGAAACTGGACAGAGTGGAGGTGGCACTGGGGGAGTGGCATGAACCTTAATTCTGCATTTCCCCTTCTAAGAACCGAGGGGACAGGAACCCTTACCCAGCGAGGTCACATTCTCATAGTTCTCCTGCATGACATCCCTGTAGAGGGCTCTCTGAGTGGGGTCCAGCAGAGCCCACTCTTCCCTGGTGAAATACACACCCACCTCCTCGAAGGTCACCGGCCCCTGAAAGAGCGAGAGTCCAACACTCAGCACCTGCTGCCCCACTCACAGCCCCACTATTCGTGGGGGAAAGGAACCAATTGAATGGAAGCTCCGACAGAGAAACAGTCTGCAGGCTCCTATCCCCCCACTTCTGAGAGCAACTAGGGGGCATCACGGTGAGAGAACAAAGAGGGACCCCTTGTCTCTGCCTGCAGACCCATCACACCCCTACTAGCCAGAGGCTGATACAGCCCCACGGTGGGGAACCCAACACCCTCCCCACTGCCAGCAGCTGGATGTGAGGGGCTGGGACATCTTCCCTACACCTCCCTGCTGGGTGCCCCCTTTCCATGTCACACCAGCCCCTGGCTAGCAGGCTGAGGGGTCAGCACTGGAAGTCTGGTCAGTTTTCCCAGCCCTGCCCAGGGGGTTGGTGTCTCTGTTTCCTGTTTCACAAATTAGGGAATTTTCTCCCCCAACACCCAAGTGTTTGTTCTGAGGATCTAGACCCATGTTAAACAAGTCCCAGCAGGTTTGTCACACTCTGTCCCCCTCCCTTTCCTCACCCAGGCTATTCCCTGCCCCCCTCCAGCCCTAACTCCCCAGAAGTTGCCACCTCTTCAGTATTTCCTGCCCCTCCCCCTCCAGCAGGAACCCACCAGCAACCCCCCAATAACCCCTACCTGAGCTGGCTCCACTGCAGCCAGAGAAGCCCCCCCCCCCCGGCCGGGCACGGAGGGGTTAATGCCGGGCTCCCCACCCCCGCACAGACCCCGCTGGGGAAGCAGCAGCTGCTCAGCTCCGGATGGAGGCAGCAGCGTCTGGTCTCTCCGGAGCTGCCCAGGGCTGATGGTCCCGGTTCTTTGTTCTCCCTCCCGGCGCCTCCCCCGCTTCCAGCAGCTCCAGCCCCTCCCTGTGCCCTGCAACTCCCCGCCCCCCCGGGCTGCAGCGGCTGGGACCCAGCTGACACGCTCTGCTGAGCCGGGCACTGCACGGGCTGGGGGAGCTGCTGCTCCACCGGCTTCCACGCGTGTCCCACCCCCCTGCCTGGGGCCCGGGCAGGCTCAGGGAGGAGCCGCCCCTTCCTGCCCCCCGGCCCGGCCCGGCCCCCGCCCCTCTGTGCGGCAGCGGGGCCATGGCCGGGGCCGGGAGCGCGGCGCGGGGGCTGCTCCAGCCCTGCAGCCCGCGGGGCAGCGCGGGGGCGGGGACACGCGTGGGGTAGACACGCTCCATCCTGCCAGGGGCGGGATCGGGGCTGGGAATGGGGCTGGGGGGGCCGGTTATTACGTGGGGGTCACAAGCCCCTCCCAGCTCTGCCGCTCCCCGGGAAAAGGCCGGGGGGGGGGGGTTCTGAGGCACCGGCTGGGAGAGGGGGCGGGGCTGGGGGAAAGGATGAGCGCTGGGGGGAGAGTCTGGCTGGCCCGGGGGACCTCCCTTACCTGGGCTGGAGAGAGCGGAAGCGGCCCCGGTGCAGTCTGGGAGATGTAGTTCCTGACTCGCCCTGGACCGGAAGTGACGTTGGGCGGAGAGACCAATCCGAGCTGCAAACGGGCGCGGGCTGCTGTGGCTCTGCCTGGCTCGCGCGGGGCCGTTGGAGCCTCTCCCGGTGCCGTTGGTGAGACCGGGCTGGGGGGAGGGGCGGGCGGGAAATGTCGGTGCAGCCCGGACATGGCCGGGGGGGGGCAGGTGACCCCCGAGGAGCGGGGAGAGAAAGGGGGGGGGCTGAGATCCCCTCGGATTTACCGCTGCCCCCTCCCGTGGGGACCCCCCTCCTCCCCCGTCCTGCCCCCTTTCTCCCTAGAGAGCCACGAGCAGCGCCCAGGGTGACCCCCCCTCCCCCAACCCCTGAGAAGTTCCCTGTCTCCCCCCCCGCCCCCCGATTGTGCCCCATTTTCTCTCCCCTTCGCCAGTGGCCAGTTCAGGTCTCAGGTTTGGGGGGTTTCCCCCATTTCCACCTGCAGGGATTTGTCCTTGTGCGGGTGGGAAATGGTTCCCCCCAGTGATTCCTGAGCTGGGCAGAGGGTGAATGGGCAGAGGCTGGGGGGGCCCTGAGACAGGGACACCTCTGGGCTGGGCTGGGGGGGCCACTCTCTGCTGGCAACGGGGCCTGGGAAGGGCCAGGAAGGGGAGGGAGGAGCAAGTGTCCCCCAGGTTTCCCAGTCCCAGCCCCAGGTTTCCCAGTCCCAGCTACTTCCCCTCCCCCACCCTGCCCAACCCAGCAGCCCCCCCATCTGCTAGTCACATTCCCAAACCCCACTGCCAGCCCCTCCCCACAGCCAGTGTCCTTCTGGCTCCAGCCCCACTCCTGTCCTCTGTGAAAAGACATCACCCAGGGCTCCCTGCCGGCCATGTGAGTGTGAGGCAAGAAGAATCCATCCCGTTCTGTTGTTGATTCAATATCCCTGTATAATCCCCTCAAATTTCCCATCTTTTCTCTTGAACTGTTAAATGGTGACACAAACTCTCCCAGAGGTTGGTGCTTCTCTCTTATATTGGCAAATATTTAGTTTGTGCCCCATTTTCTCCTCAGTTCTGAAATACTGATATCAAATGCTCGAAAAATCTTCCTGCTTTTCTCTCCAGGTGTCTGACTGAGATCAGGGCTCTTCTTGTACTGAGCGTGGCCCTGTTCTGCCAGCTGCTGCAGAGACCCCAACTGAGATCTGGGCCCTGTTCTGCCAGGCACTGAAGAGACCTGAGGTGAGATCAGATCCCACTGTTGTGCCAGGTGAAACTGAGACCTGGACCGAGATCACGGCCCCCCTTGTTGCAGGCAGCGAACGACTGCGACCCAAACCACTGCGTCCATTGTGCTGGGCACGTCAGAGACCTCGACTGAGATCTGTGTCCCCGTTGGGTCTGGGTCTGGCACTGCACTGACCCTAATGAAGATCCCGCCCCACTACTGTACTGGGCACTGCACAGACTCTGACAGAGATCCTGGCCCCACAATTTGCCAGATGCTGCAGGGGCCCTAAACAAAATCTGGGATCCTGTAATGCTGGGAGTTGCAGAGCCCCCGACTGAGGTCAGGCCCCCTGTTGCGCAGGGCTCTGCACAGACACTGACCAAGATCATGGTCCCCATTGTGACAGGTGCTGAACAGACACCAAGGGTATCTCTACCCTGCCATTAAAAACCCCCAGCTGGCCCATGCCAGGTGACTCAGGCTCACGGGCTCAGGCGAAGGGGTTGTTTAATTGCAGTGTAGATGTCTGGGCTTGGGCTGGAGCCAGGCTGTAGGACCCTGCGAGGTGGGAGGGTGCCAGACCTTGGGCTGCAGCCCCAGCTGGAACATGGACACCACAATTAAACAGCCCCACAGCCTGAGCCGTGTGAGCCCAAGTCAGCGGGCACGGGCCAGCCGCCGGTGTCTGACTGCAGTGTAGACATGCCCACAGGGACAGAGAGACCTTGCCACAAAAAGCTCAAAGGCTAAATAGGCAATTATTCACAGCAGTAAGATTTACAGATCCATTTGTGCACCAAAGTCCAGATAGCAGCATGTGTATGTGTGTAGTTTGGTTGGGGCTGGTGTAATTGTGCCCCCAGCCGCCGGTGTCTAACAAGTTTGCATGGAGAATTTGGGGCAAAACTGGGAACTGAACCCAGATTGTTTGAATTCTTGCCTCTCCCCTTAACCCCAGGCCCAGCGTGTGTGTGTGCAGCGTTGTTTTGGTCTCTGTTTGCCTTGCATTGGCTTCCAAGGGAGGCTGTGGAATTTCCTACATTGGAGGTTTTTAAGACCAGGTTAGAGATCCACCAGGGGAATGTCTAGGGATACTTGGTCCTGCCTCAGCACAGGGGGCTGGAGTAGATGCCCTCTCAAGATCCCTTCCAGGCCTACACTGAAATAATTCTCTTTTGTGCTGTGTCCTGTTCTACGCTGAGCTGTTTTGCATGGTGCCATTTGAAACTGTGATCGCACCATGCTGTGTAGCAGTTTTATGGTGAATTGTTTTGCCTCAGCTTGTTTGGTGCCTGTGCTGTGTTGGTTTGAGTTGCGCTATTTTCCATTGTGTACTTTTGTCCTAGGATGTGGTCGTTTGCATCTGTTGCTTTCTTCTCCTTTGTATTGTCATTTTATGCTGTGGAGTGTAGGTTGTGTTTTTTTTCCCCCTGAATTGCCTGACATTATGTTGTGGTGGATTTTATTCTGTATGTTGGGTTTTTATACGTATATATCGCATCGCATCCTAGAAATGTAGGGCTAGATAGGACCTCAAGATGTCATCAAGTCCAGCTCTCTCTGCTGAGGCAGGACCAAGTATCTGTAGATTATCTCTGACAGAGCTTTGTCCTACCTGTTCTTTAAAACTTCCAGGCACAGAGACTCCCCAGCCCCCCTTGTAAGACTATTCCCGAGCTGACCTGCCTTAGCTCTGGGGACACCCACACAGACTGTAGTGGTGAGCAGCTCTGGAGAGAGAGGAGACCCCAGTGAGTGGCAGCTGGGTAAAGAGACTGAAGTTGGGAGGAGAAACATTGACATGTCCAAGGTCACCCAGGCTGTCTGTGACCGAGCTAGAAATAGGTTCTAGTGCCACCGTACTGCTGTTTCTGAAGGTCTCTGCCACCCTGGTGTTTTAGGCACTGGTGCAAACCCTTAGTACAGGCAGAATTTACACTAGTGCACTCTGATTGGCACTGGTGCACCAGGTCCCAGTTTGAAGGTTTGAGGTGGGGGCAGGGGGAAGTGACCTCACAGAGGCCTGGGGCTGGCTGAACAGTGCAGCTGGTAAGGGAGGGGCAGCAGTGAGTGCTGGAGGTATGAGCCAGGAGCACAGCCCCACGGGACTGGACACTGACTTCTCCTGACCCAGGGGACACCCCCCTGCGAGGTGGTTTGTCCACGGATGCACAAGCTGTCTTGGCAGGGCAGCTCAGCTGCAGTCCCCGCACACCTCTTCCTGCAGCCTAATACAGTGTGCTCGGGGGGCCTTTCCAAGCTGCGGGTGACGGGGCTCTGGCATTAACAGGGTCTGTTCCTGGCTCTGTCACAGACCTGTTTACTGACCATGGGGAAGTCACAGCCCCTCTCTCTGTAACGCTGTCTTCAGTGACTCGAGCACGAGCACCAGCCTCGGGCAGACTGGTAAGAAGCAGGGCACAAACCCCAAATTGGGTGTGAGGTCTGTATGGAGATTTCACCAACCAAGTATCCAGTGTAAACGCTTCAGGCACTGTAACAGCATTAACATGGAATCACAGACAATCCCCTTGGGTGATCCCATATATCTTGCCACGCAGGTGAGCTCACCTTCGTGACAGATGATCCCTTATTCCAAGGGTTCTCAACCTTTTTCTTTCTGAATCCCCAATGATGGAGATTCCACAATCTCCCTAGGCAATTTATTCCAGTGCTTAACCACCCTGACAGTTTGGGAGTTTTTCCTAATGTCCAACCTAAACCTTCCTTGCTGCAATTTAAGCCCATTGCTTTTTATCCTGTCTGCAGAGGTTAAGAAGAACAATTTTTCTCCTTCCTCCTTGAAATGACCTTTTATGTACTTGAAAGCTGATCATGTCCCCTCTCAGTCTTCTCTTCTCCAGACTAAACAAACGCAATTTTTTCATTCTTCCCTCATAGGTCATGTTCTCTAGACCTTTAATCATTTTTGTTGCTCTTCTCTGGACTTTCTCCAATTTTTCCACATCTTTCCTGAAATGTGGCACCCAGAACTGGGCAAACATTTCCAGTTGAGGCCTAATCAGCGCGGAGTAGAGCGGAAGAATTACTTCTCGTGTCTTGCTTACAATACTGCTGCTAATACATCTTAGAATTATACTTGCTTTTTTTGCAACAGTGTAACATTGTTGACTCATGTTTAGCTTGTGATCCACTGTGACTCCCAGATCCGTTTCTGCAGTGCTTCTTCCTGGGCAGTCATTTCCTATCTTACATGCGTGTAAGTGATTGTTCCTTCCTAAGTGGAGTACTTTGCATTTGTCCTTATTGAATTTCATCCTGTTTACTTCAGACCATTTCTCCAGTTTGTCCAGATCATTTTGAATTTTAATTCTGTCCTCCAAAGCACTTGCAACCCATCCCAGCTTGGTATCGTCCACAAACTTGATAAGTGTAACAGAGAGACTCTGCTGCTGGGAGGGTTCCACCATGTCTCAGAGGGTTACACCCTGGTGGGAGGGGGCTAGGCCTGAACTGGGATAAGGTCACTCTGTGCTTCACAGTGTGGCAGAACCTGGAATGTCCATTAGCAGGGAACAATGCTGGGGGGAATCGACATGTGGAAAGGACAGAAACCCTGTCTGAATTCTCTCACATTGCCGTTCTCGCCCTGGCAGGCTACAGAATAACGTCCACATTTCGCCCCAAATCATCCCCTCCTTCCAGCGGGAAGGGAATGGCTGCAATGGAGCTGGCTCAGGTAAGGGATTCTCAGGGAGCTGGTGATGAGTTCTGGTTGGAGGGAGAGGATCAGTAAATGTATAGGAGGGTGGGAGGCAGGAACTATCTAGGGTGCGGAATGGGAGGGGAAAGGATGTGAAAAACCTGCTGAGACTTGTGTACTCTAGGGTGTGATGGGTTGTCACCCCGGGGTGCAGTCTGGGGAGCTTCTGGGAACCGCTGTGCCCTCTAACCCTCAAGCTGGGCTGGCCCTTCTGTCACGGAGTGTGGGGGAGTCCGGTCCTGCACCCTTCTTCCTGGGACTCACAGTGACTCTCAGCCAGCCAGTAAAACAGAAGGTTTAATGGACAACAGGAATGCAGGTTACAGCAGAGCTTGGAGGCACAGCCAGGACCCCTCAATCAAGCCCCTCTGGGGTCCAGGAAGCTTAATCCCCTAAATTCCAACCACCCAGCCCAAAACCGAAACTAAACTCGCCTCCCTCCAGCCGGCCCCTTCCTTTGTCCACCTTCCCGGGCAAAGGTGTTGACACCCCTCCCTGCTCCCTGGCTCTGGTTACAGGCTGAGCACTTGTCTCTCACCTAAAGTAATCCCTGGCTCTGCCATCTCCCACACAGACAGCCCCTACTCCATCACACCTTCTCACACTGCTTTGCTGGAGATTCCGCCAGCCTCTCCAGGCCCTGTTATCACCCAACACGACAGCAGGTGGCGCCATACACCCAACTAAGCTACCTGGGTGCTTTACCTGAGCCACTCAAGGAGAGACAGACGACAACAGCCAATTTCCCAGCGATAAGTGTTAGCAAACAGATCAAAGCAGATGACTTAGCAAATGACCAAAAACTCAAAAAAGCCTGACATACTAGATGGATAGAATTTGAATTAGCAATTTCTCACCCTGACTGATGATAGAAGCAGTCCACCAAGTTTCCATACACAAGCTAGAAATCTCTTTACCCTGGGACCAGCACTTCCCCCAGTTCAGTCTTTGTTCCTCAGGTGTTTCCAGGAGATCTCTTGTGTGGGGAATGAAGCCAAGAAATGATGTCACATCCCACCTTATGTAGCCTTTCCATATGGCGGGACCCCTTTGTTCCAAACTCAGTTCCCAGTCCAGTTTGTGGAAAAATACACATACCAAAATGGAGTTTAGTGTCAAATGGTCTGGTCACATGCACTAGCATGTCCTGCTGAGTCATAGTAGCCATGACTCATAGGCTGGCTGAAACATTCACAAGAAGGCTCAGCTCTTCCATGGTCCATTGTCTTTGTTGATGAGCCATGAACACTGTCTGGCTTCTTTGTTGTACCTGAAAGGCTCGTTGTGGCTGTTACCCAGAGTAAGCACATTTGAAAGACAGATACAGAGTCAATATCCATAACTTCAGATACGAACATGATACATGCACACAAATAGGACAATCATATTCAGCAAATCATAACTTTTCCAATGACACTGAACGTGACGCATCTTGCACAAAATGCATCATAATTATGTCCTAATCATTTGATAATCATACCACTATGCTGAATGTGGGGTGTAGTGTCAGGGTCTAATTTCAAGGCACAGGTGTTGGGAATGGAACTTCCCTCTTTGTGGAACAGGAAATAACCCTCCAGCCAGGGCTGGGAAAACTTCCCAGTCTCCCAGTGCTGGAGCCTGAACCTACTGACACTTCATTAGTTACCAACAACCCCGATCTTTGTGGTAACTGTAAACGGTATCAGTGATGATTTTATATTCTCTTCCAGGTCATTGATAAGAATGTTAAATAGCACAGGGCCAAGAATCAATCCTTGTGGGAACCCCCTAGAAAGAAATCCACTTGACCATGGTTCCCCATTTACAATCATAGTTTTTAATCTATTTAATGTATGTTGTGTTTATTTTGTATCTTTCTAGTTTTCTAGTCAAAATGTTGTGCTGAACCAAGTCATATGCCTTACAGAAGTTTAGGTATATTACATCAATACTATTAGTTGCAACCAAACTTTTTGATCTCATCCAATAAGGATATCCCGTTAGTTTGATTGGATCTGTTGTCTCTGAACCTTTGTTAATTGTTACTAATTATATTACCCTCCTTTAATTCTTTATTAATTAAATCCATATTCGCTGCTCCATTATCTTGCCCAGTATCAGACTAACACTCTTGTAATTAGCTGGGTCATCTCTTTTAAACTTATTGGCACGGCATTAGCTTTATTCCAGTCTTCTGGAATTTCCCAGTGTTCCAAGTCCTAATTAAAATCACCAGTAACAGCCCTCCACACTCCTCCACCAGGTCTTTCAAAACTCTTGAATACAAGTTATCTGGACCTGCTTATTTAAACATATCTAACTGTAATAGCTGCTGTTTAACATCCTCATGAGTTATTGTTGGAATGGAAAGACTGTCGTCGTCAACATCTTATATGACTTACATCATCCATTTCTCTCCAAATCCAGGAGAGAGAGATTTATTGAACACTTTTACCTCTTCTACATTATTTTTGATAATTCTGCCATTTCCATCTAGTAATTTGCCACTTCCATTGTCAGGATTAATTTTGTACTTAATATATTTTTTAAAAACTTCCTTCTTATTTTCATTAATTGGTCATTGATTTCTGATGGCTTCCCTTGCCAACTTTCTACAATTCTGACCTTCTATTCTTTACTATTGACTTCCCCTTTCTTCCATATATTTTATTTGGAGAGAGGTGGGATTCCTACCAGGGAGCCACCAGCAGGGTCCAGAGACAGCCCCATCTTATATCAAGCCCTGGCTAGTAGGTATGTGATAAACATGAAGACTCTACCTCCGTCTGTCAGCTGGGAGACACAGAGGTTCTCTCTCTCCACCCTCTGATGCCTCCTGGCTGCTCTAAGCAAGGTGGGGTGGGACTCTGTTAACATGTGCCTCCCGGAGCTTCCATTTCCCTGGTGCTGCTGTTCCATAAATAGTGGGGTTGTGAGTGGGGCTGCAGGTCCTGAGTGCTGGACTCTTGCTCTTTCAGGGGCCAGTGACCTTCAAGGAGGTGGCTGTGTATTTCACCAGGAGAGAGGGGGCTCTGCTGGACCCCACTCAGAGAGCCCTCGACAGGGATGTCATGCAGGAGAACTATGAGACGGTGACCTCGCTGGGTAAGGAGTCCTGTCCCCTGGGTTATTAGAAGCTGTGGGGTCTCTAAAGAACCTGAGCAGTAATAGCTTTATACCTTTATTCATCATACAAGTTTTGACAAGTTTCCTTGCCCCCCCTTTTTTGACTTATCTCCCACCCACTAGTATAATTTTTGGACATGTGCCTTTTTGGTGCCGTCAGTCATTTTAAAATTGCATTGAATATATCCTTATTGGCTACATGAATAACTACATTAATCACTGTAGCTTTCATGCCTTGTCCTTATTTTAAGAGGAAACTATGCTGCCTGTAGAATTCTAAATTGAGTAAATAGGTGTATGACTCATGCATGGCTTGTGTGACAGTCAGATGAGCTCCTATTTTGATAGGAGAGCGTATAATGTTGCCATTCAGGACCCCATGGGTGAAGGGAGAACAGAGCTGTGGAAGGGGAGGAGAAGGGGGGAGTAGATAATTCTGGGGTGCCAGGACATGGGGAGGGTGTGTGCAGGGTTAGAGCTAAGAAGCAGCAGGGAGGGATGAGGTTGTGAGACACGTGGAGGGAACACAAGAATCTCCCAAGGTGCCGGGAGGTGGTGCTGGCTGAGAATAATGGGAAGAAGTGGAGGGGAGTGTGGAGGAAGGGCACTGAGGAAGTGGCTCATTCTCAGGTGCTGAAGCTAAGTGGCCTGTCCTTGTGGAAGAGTGGGAGCCCTTGGGGGTCTAGTGCACTCAAGGGGCACCTCCCAAGGACTGTTTAAAAGCCAGGGCATTGCACAGATCCTATGGATCCATGACCGTGCCAGAGGTTCAGCCTTATGGGGAAAAGATATAAAACAAGAAAAGGATCTAAATGCGTGTTTACCATCGCTCCCTCTCAGTCCTCATGGGAATCCCTGATCCGTTCCAAAGTGTATTAAAACCTTCCTTAAAGGCTTACCTCTTGGTTATCAGGTCATGTGCATTTGTTAGAGGGTTTTCCCTTCACCCTCCCACTTCCCTGGTTCTTGTCACGCAGACAGCAAGCAGCGAAAGACCAGAAGTCTGAAGCACAGATAATGTGATGTTTTTTGGGGTAATTTCCAACCAAGCATATTCCACTGCCCTAATGAACTTACACCTAGAAAAATTAATTATGTAGCAGACAGAAACAATTAGAGAACCAGACTGATTAACAAGGTAAAAGTGGTGGCCATAAAGATAAAACAATACAGAAATGAGGGTTTCACAACCACAACAATTGATAAGGGATTTCTTGCCAGACAGGATGCTATCAGACTAAGTTTTCATTAACCATCTTCAGATCTGTTTCTTTATCTGCTGGTGATGGGCGCTATCAGGACAGGATCGACTTCCTAACAGCCCAATAGCACCTTATTTCAGTGTGACTGGTTTGGGATGTGAGGATGTGACCCTTCGCTTCCCAGCTTATGGCTGCCCCTGCTGCTTAGCCAAAGGCCTTAGCCTAAGAACAAGGCCTCAGCCTAGCCTAGTGAGAGAAGGCCCAGACACAGGTAGACTGTGATTTTGATTCTTAGCTAGTTACAGGGGTATAAAGACAAAGTGATAAAAATACCCCTAAGTTCTTAAAGTCTAGACTTTACAGGCAGGCCTGAATATGTCTATTCTAGCAGTGGGTTCTACCCCTTCCCCCATTCTGTGTCTGTCTTGTCTATTTAGATCAGGGGTCGGCAACCTTTCAGCAGTGCTGTGCCGAGTCTTCATTTATTCACTCTGATTTAAGGTTCCGTGTGCCAGTAACACATTTTAACGTTTTTAGAAGGTCTCTTTCTATAAGTCTATAATATAGAACTAAACTATTGTTGTATGTAAAATAAATAAGGTTTTAAAAATGTCTAAGAAGCTTCATTTAAAATTAAATTAAAATGCAGAGCCCCCCCTCGGACCAGGGGCCAGGACCCAGGCAGTGTGAGTGCCACTGAAAATCAGCTCGCTGCCGCAGGTTGCCTACCCCTGATTTAGATTGTAAATTCTTCAGGGCATGGGCCATCTACTATTCTCTGTTTGCACTTTGCCTAGCACAATGGGGACCCACTGTTAGTTGGTCCTTAGGCACTAAGGTAGTGAATATGATTTGTTATAATAGTAACTCTCCTGCCACTTTGAGCCAAGGAAGATGGCCTTGGGATGCGTAGCCTTATTTGGGGTGTGTGAGTAATGTTGATTTGATTTATCAACTTAATTTAATGTGTATTGTAATTATTTTAATTAATTCATAATAATACGTAATCATTTATATTAATTAAGATGGGTTTAGGCTCGCCAATTTGTTTGATCAGAAGATAAAAGTTCGTGTTTCGAATCAGGTTCCACAGAATTGATAAAGGGACCTTCGGGGGTATGACAGGAAGCTCACACGGAGACAGATATAGTCATAATGACTTTTTATTAAAATCAATGAAATAGTAAGTAAATTGTAAAACAGGTAGAATTACAGAGTTACAATTGTATTACTGTTATTCAGGGGGTACATATGATGATACAATATTATGTGCTGCAAACTTTGATTAATATTCACACCCTGTTTTGATAAACTGGCGTTGGCCTTGCCTCTGGCGGTTCTGGTTTCACCGCTCTTCAGAGGAAACTAATGCAAAGAGCTGTCAAAGCTACTTTGGAATTTACTTTTTAGCTCAACTAAATAATCTAATACACAAATTAAAATAAAGTTTAGAGAGACCAAGCTTAGCCGAGTCCCTTTGGAAGTTAAGGTTAGAAAAGAAAATAAGTGCGGCCTATTACTGGTTAATAGCCGTCGTAGATGGATAGCATGAATACGTAGTTGAAGATGGTGAAGTGTAGAGAAGGAGGAGGTTGAGGTGGGGGTGGGGATACCATAGTGAGGTAGGTTACCTCTTTTTATAGAAATAAATGTCGGAAATCCTTCCTCTAATGCCCAAATTTCAGTCTTCCCCCATAGAAATGTTAGGGTTCGCTTACTCCATAGGCTAGTGTGTATGGATGACAGGTATCTGTGCACTTGTGGGGTACTTGTTAGGTCTGAGAGTGCAACTTTGAAATATCCCCTTTGCTATTCTTCATTGTGTATTGGTCTAGGTAAATGGTCTTAGACCTAAGCATAGGCACTTTATTTGTGTATAGGAAAAACAGTTCCTTTTCTGGGTAAAAGGGCACAGGATATAGCTATGCTAACTTTGCTTTAGCTTAAAATGCAGGTTTTTGGCCTGTAGGTTTCTTGCATTACAGCCAAGCGTATTTTTAATATGAATTAATAAACCTATCACAATACTGTCCTTATAAGAAAAGAGATATTGATGCAGGCAAGCAGATGAATCCTGAGAGCTACAGATGTTACTGTCTAAAAATGAGATGGGGTTAAAACTATGGAATATTCTTTGTGACAAGTATCCCACAAATTCCACTGACCTCCCTTGTTTTCTTTGCCTGCAGTAGGGTTTCCAGTTTCCAAACCTGATGTGATCTCGCAGCTGGAACGAGGGGAAGAGCCATGGGTCCCGGACCTCCAGGGCTCTGAGAAAGAAGTGGTCCCGAGAGCTTCCTTTGCAGGTGAGGAATTGGTTCAAGAACTCAACAACTGCTTAGGAATGCAGGAAACATTTGGGATGCCCTACAAAGACCCTGTGAGCTCTCCAAGTTCAGGATTGTTCCCTGCAGATGTGGAATCATTATGGCAGATGTCACTCATGGCTTCCCTCCTATTCTGATTGACAACTGGCAGCAGGTCCCTCCCTGATCTCACTTTCCCCGAGAGTTATGGTGCAATGAGGACCCAGAACTGATCCCTTCCTCTCTTCTCTGTGGAAGGGTTTGGGGAAAATCAGCACCTGATAGGTTTGATCTCTCCCACATATATTTTGGTTTCCATTCCTCTCTCTGACATTTCCTTTTTCTCAGGCACAGGGAGTGACCTATGTCTGGATTCTCTCTGTCTCCCATCCGGCGATGGGCTGGTGAGTGAGAATGAGGAGGAGAAACCCCAGCAGGAAGACACTGTGCAAGTAGATCCACATTGGATGTTATCAGGAAGATCCAAAGGGAAAGTTTCCAGGAGTTGTGCACTCCTAGAAAACACAAAAGCCTGTGAGACTCAGCAGAGGCCAGAGGAAAACTACAGTAGCCACTCAGCCCTTATTCCACGCAACAGAATCAACTTGGAAGAGAGACGCTACATGTGCCATGAGTGCGGGAAAAGCTTCGTGCGGAGCTCTCACCTTATCAGACATGAGAGAATCCACACAGGGGAGACGCCCTACACGTGCGCTGAGTGCGGGAAAAGCTTCGGGCGGAGCTCTCACCTTATCAGACATGAGAGAATCCACACAGGGGAGACGCCCTACACGTGCGCTGAGTGCGGGAAAAGCTTCAATCGACGCTCAAACCTTATTACACATCAGAGAATCCACACAGGGGAGACGCCCTACACGTGCTCTGAGTGCGGGAAAAGCTTCGGGGAGAGCTGTCACCTTATCAGACATGAGAGAATCCACACAGGGGAGACGCCCTACACGTGCTCTGAGTGCGGGAAAAGCTTCAATCGACGCTCAAACCTTATTACACATCAGAGAATCCACACAGGGGAGACGCCCTACACGTGCTCTGAGTGCGGGAAAAGCTTCAGGTGGAGCTCTGACCTTATCGCACATCAGAGAAGCCACACTGGGGAGACGCCCTACACGTGTTCTGAGTGCGGGAAAAGCTTCAATCGGAGCTCTCACCTTATCGCACATCAGAGAATCCACACAGGGGAGACGCCCTACACATGCTCTGAGTGCGGGAAAAGCTTCAATCAGCGCTCTACCCTTATCACACATCAGAGAATCCACACTGGGGAGACGCCCTACATGTGCTCTGAGTGCGGGAAAAGCTTCAGGTGGAGCTCTCACCTTATCACACACGAGAGAAGCCACAGAGGGGAGACGCCCTACACGTGCTCTGAGTGCGGGAAAAGCTTTGGGCAGAGCTCTCACCTTATCGCACATCAGAGAAGCCACACAGGGGAGACGCCCTACACGTGCTCTGAGTGTGGGAAAAGCTTCAATCAGCGCTCTACCCTTATCGCACATCAGAGAATCCACACAGGGGAGACGCCCTACACATGCGCTGAGTGTGGGAAAAGCTTCAGGTGGTGCTCTCACCTAACCAGACATCAGAGAATCCACAGAGGGGAGACGCCCTACACATGCTCTGAGTGCGGGAAAAGCTTCGGGCGGAGCTCTCACCTTATCGTACATCAGAGAAACCACACAGGGGAGAAGCCCTAGACGTGCCCTGAGTGTGGGAAAAGCTTCAAACAGAGCTCAAACCTTATTACACATCAGAAAATCCACATGAGAGAGAACTGTTTTAAATCCCTTGACTAGGGCTGGAGAAAGGTTTTTTGTTTTTGTTTTTTAAATCACATTTGCTAATTCCCACACAGTGATTTTTGTACCATCTTCACCGTGGTGTCTCAGCTCCACCACATCAGTTGCCTGCTTCTGCCTGTCTGTAGGAATGTTACACTTCTTAAGCTGAAGTGGTTCCCACGCCCCCACACTCAATCAGGAGACTCATAGATAAAGCGCCGACCAGGTGCATATTTCTGGAGTACACAGGGATAAAGCACCAATCAAGGGAGGGGGCGAAGTAGTTGGATTATGTTAGCACATGCGCATAACAGAAGGGTTTATGTAACCATTATAATAAAAGACGTGGAAATCCCCCGCTTGGGGCGCTCCACTGGAATAGACGGAAAAAAAAAAAACTGGAATAGAAAAAAAAAAAAAAGGGGGAAAGGAGATTTTCCTTAAACCCTATATCATGGATATTGCTGTATCCCTATGGGGAAGAGACTTGTTATTGCATTTTACTGTTTATGATTGAGGCCAGTGCTGTTAGTGCCTGGCCAAGTTTTGTCGCTTGTGTTTGGGCACAGTTAAGCCCCCCTTTCTTTTGGCTGTTTGCCAAGTTTCAGCTGTGCAAGTGCTGTTTTTGATTGTGGTGGTTGTTTTTTTTTCTCTTTCTTCAGCCTTTTTTAGTTAACTCATTCTGTTTACATTTTACCATCCATGACTGAGTTTACTGCCCTTTCCCTTGTATGGTTAACCAGTACCCCTGTGTGGGTGGAATAGTGACCACTGCCCCTGGAGAAATTTTTTGCATTGTGTCACTTATGTGAGGAACAATACCAGGCGGGCCATGTGGAAAAATCCGCTAGCCCCTGGCATTCGCCTGTTTTGGTTATCAAGTAAAAATCTGGTGACTGGCGAATGCTCCATGATTTTAGAGCGATTAATGCATGCATTTAACCCATGGGACCCCTGCAGTGTGGAACCCCAAATCCCAATTTTATTCCATATGATTATTAGCTTATGATAATAGGTTTTAAAGATTGTTTTTTTTAATGATTTTTTCTTGTTTTAAAGATAGGGAGTTTATTTTTCCCAGGGAGGTGGTGGTGGTTTTTATTTGATTTTTTGGACCCCTGCCCCCGGGCATGATGGGGCTAATCCTCCCTCGTTCCCATGCCGGAAAATATGGCATTTAGATAGTTCCCAGGGTAATAGATAGTGATGTGGGAAGTATTTATGTTTAGATTTGGGCTTTTATGCCAAAACAGCAGCACCAAGGGGACTCATGGACCTGGATGGTGATTTTTCCCTTCCCTTTTTGGCTAATATATTTTGCTATTGCCTGGCCGAGTCCTGCCGTTTTCATTGCAGCTTTTCTTGGCTGTTCGCCAAGCCCCCTTGTTTTTAGCTGTTTGCCAAGCCCTCCCTTCTGTTAAGCGGTGTCCTTGATTGAGTCAGTGTTTTGGGTTTTTTTTCTTTTGGCTTTTCAGTTAACCCATTCTGTTCTTATTGAATCCCATTGATAGTCATGCATTTTTTTATTAAAATGCTAAATTTTTAGTGAAGCATTTTAATGATCCCTTTAATTTAAGCTCAATGTATTGTTTAAATCTGTAATCATTGTGCAAATTTTTTCATTATCCCGAATTGGGTGTTAACCCCTGCGGCCTTTAATTTAATCAAATTTGGCAAATGGATGTCACGCTTTATCCCCCTTTTCTTTTTTTCCCTGGAGACATTTACATGTTACCATTGATACCTACTTTCATTATATTTGGGCCACCCCCCAACGGGGCGAATAGGCCAAACATGTAATTAATTACGTTTTTGCTGCGGTGGCCGTAGTGGGCCGCCCCCCCGATAGATAAAAACCGATAATGGCCCCGCCTACATTTTTTACAGATTTGCGTTATAATATATGGGTTTGATTTGTGATTTTTGCCAATCAATCCTCCTTTTGTTTACAGCAGGCCCCTGAGATGCATGGCCTGTTGGGCACCTGCTTGGTCCTGGTATGGGCTTGATTTGTGATTTTTGCCAATCAATCCTCCTTTTGTTTACAGCAGGCCCCTGAGATGCATGGCCTGTTGGGCACCTGCCTGGTCCCGGTATGTAAGGCGCCGGGCGATGCTGCACATGCAACGGGGATGTTTAATTTTATAAATGTTACCGAGGTTCAATATTTAATGAGCCTATGGGGCCAGGCCACTTATGTGAAATTTGCAAGTGCCTTGCCCTTTTTACCCCATGAGTAGCCAATCATTAATAGCTTAGTTGATTGGCATGTGCCTTAGCGAAAAATATTAATTATATGTCTGCCGCCTTGGCTTTGCTGAATTAAGTATAGGAGGAGTTTTGTAATGCCATATTAGATAATAGAGTGGTAATTGATTACCTGCTATTGCTTAGCCATGTGGGATGTGAGGAGGTATATGGCATGTGTTGTTTTAATCTGACAGACAATTCTAAACGGATTCATGCACACATAGATAACCTCCAAGAATTGGCACAACACATTCAGCAGGACAGGAACCCATCATGGTGGGATGACCTTTGGGCGTGGCTGCCATCCATGGGATGGGTCCGAACTGTTTTGCAATATGCTTTGATTGTTATCGCCTGCTTGATTGGTTTTTGTTGCTTTGCTCAGTGTATTCCTAATAATATTAGGATGTGCTTTACACCCTGTCGGCGCAAACCCCTGCCTACATTCTAAGCCGTCATGTATGCCCTTAGAATTATGAAACATGCGGACCGGGCACGGGTCGACAAAACAGAAAAGGAGGGGATGTAGGAATGTTACACTTCTTAAGCTGAAGTGGTTCCCACGCCCCCACACTCAATCAGGAGACTCATAGATAAAGCGCCGACCAGGTGCATATTTCTGGAGTACACAGGGATAAAGCACCAATCAAGGGAGGGGGCGAAGTAGTTGGATTATGTTAGCACATGCGCATAACAGAAGGATTTATGTAACCATTATAATAAAAGACGTGGAAAACCCCCGCTTGGGGCGCTCCACTGGAATAGACTGACGGACTTGGCTTGATTCATTACTACACCTGTCGAAGAAAAACTTAGTTCTCGCTTTTTGTTTGGGTGCAGCAAAATCAAATACTTTATTATTTTCTCCAGTAATTACAATGGAGGGAGAGAGTGCCATAGGACACAGGGTCGCCCCAGTCCTGGACAGGTCTCTCAACTGGTAAACAATTACATCAAGCCTTTATACCTTTGTTACAGACAATTTCTAGCAATCCTGGAGACATTAAAGGAAAACATTTGCATTTGTTTATACATAAGCCTATTCGCTATCTTATTTGTCTTCAATACTAGAACAAAAACAAGGCTGCATTTTACAAGGCCGTAATGACTTTTCACATAATTCACTCTGTACCACATTATCTTATTTCTACATATCTCACAGCATTAGGATCAGAGCCTAACTCCTGCTAAATTAGCTAACATACATTAAGATCCCTTCAAACCTTTATTAATTATTTCTTGGCTTCCACATGCCTTTTGCAGCTCATCCTTCTTTGGGGTCAGTCCTGTGATCTTTTCTATCAACTCCTTTCCTTTGAGTCACAGGAGTGTGTTTCCCTCCTGCCAGGAATGTTCGTCAGCTCCAGGTGGGGGGAGAGAGGTTTGATCCCAACAAGCTACACTGAGGCTAAAGCTACCTGTGCCTTCCATCCATTAGGACTGTATATGGCGTTGGCTGCTCAAGTTAGTGATCTTGGTGTAACAAGACAATTATAGTTGTTGTGCAGATGCAGCCCAGGTGCAGGGGTTGCCATTAGCTTCCCCCTTGACCTGACCTAAACTCCATCACTTTCCCTAGTCTAAACAAACCCTGAGCATCACGGTTATACTGTTCCCCCATTTCAAAGGCATTGTTAGTCATTGAGTTCACTCTTGGGGAAGAAGTTGTTTCACTCCCAGTTGCTCTGATGTTGGTTCAGGTTGTGCTGCAGAGCAGATATTTTTACTACCATTTTTCTCACTTAAAATATATTGAACTATAACAAAGAGCAGGAACAGGGCAGGGATAGGGGAAAATGTCATTTCACCCTCTGGAACAACAGAAGAAGATGGGGTAAATAAGAGGGATTCCCTTATTCCCCATCACCATCCCAATCCCCCCCTGTTGTGCAGTTGGTTAGGTCAGTGTTGAGATGAGTTCCTGTCTGCATCCTGTAGAACTTGCCTTACCAGTATTGCCCTGGCCTCTTCTTTTGTCATTCAGTGTTGTACGCATTCTATACCAATATGCATTTCCTCACCTTTTGGGGGCGAAGCCAGACTTTAAGGCACCTGCTCCCCTACATGGTGTAAACTTTGCTTGTGCCAATCAGAAACGAACACAAACAGGTTTTGGGCCCCGTCCCCTATGACACTTCTATGATGTAATTGTGGGTACTTTATGGCCTGCCTGCCATGTGCAGGCAGGGAGAGGAGAAAGAAAAATGAATCCTGTGTATACCCGTGTATCCTGTGTATGCCCGTAACCGAGCCTGATCACCTCGAAGCCTCTCTCTCAGCTCACGTGTTTCAAACAGAGCTTCTACGTTTGCCGGTCGTTATGCGTTGGTTTGTATTTGTAAGTATCAGTTATTACTAAATGCTGCATCTTTGTTTATAAATATTGTTAGTAGATATTTTAGTCATTGTGTGTTTTAAGTTTCATTAACTCTATTAGCTAATCATACACTGCTCCCTTACCCCTTGTATTTATCCCCAATAAAACTTTTAAATTGATTAAGTTTAGTGTGTGTGTGTGTGTGTCTGCAGTTTGCATCGTGACCCACACTCTCCTTGCATCCCTTACCAATATAGTCTGTTGCCACGTGCAGCCTGGTAAATAACAGGCCTGCATTTTCTTTCGCCCCTGCGAGTCCGTGGCAATCCACATGGCGTCACGAACAGGATGCAAGGAAGTTGGGCCATGCCCGTGGCACGCTGCAGACCACGCAGATGATGAAACTGAACAGTTCCAACATTTGCAGTTTCACCTTTTTACTAGCCAAAATTCGACTAATCCAAAAATAGAATGGATCTGTTCCCTTGGCTCGGGCAAAACTCTAAAAGGCTATACTGTGCCATTAACCCTGGCAGATACGGGATGCCTCCTCCGGTGCCACCCGAGCTTTAGGTGTCAGCCAGCCGATTGTTCTCTACAGCCTCAGTGCACGGAGACTGTGGAAAACCTCGGTGCTGCAGATCCCTCTCAGCTTTGGAGAGAATGTAGCCGCATTGTTAGAAAATCCGGAGGTACCGTTTCCAAATTAATTCCCCCACCTCGGGTAATGCCTGCTGATCCGGCACACAAATTAATATGCCAGATGATAAAAGAATTAGATTTAATTAAGAGAACCAAAAAATTGCAACCCGATGAATATAAATCTGAGGATGTTTCCACTGTCCTGTTTAGCATGATATGCAAGGCCCTTGATCTGTGCTCTGTCCTCCACGGGGGCACAATGTTTGCAGCTAAACAGGCAGCCCCAGGCTCTCCTAAAGATGATAATGAGGAGAAGACAGAAAAGGTAGAGCCCATCACTATCCCCCCCCCAAGTCCCTCTCAGAAAATTTTGCCACCCCCATATGAAGCTCCTAAAACTCCTCTGTATCCAGCTCTGCCAACAGCCCCAGAATTTACTGAATCTAAAACTGTAGCAGAAGCTTTGCCTATTGTGATAACTAACCTTGATGGAGTTAATCTTTCTTGGCTCAGGTCTCACTACCTTCCTAGGTTGCTCTTCACCCCCCCCTTCCCATCCTCCGCCTCGCCTCACTTCGGCTCTCTCTTTTTGTTTTAAAAATTAAAAGCTATAGTTTTTACAGAAACCTCCAAAAAAATAAAGCAATTGAAAACAGAACAAAACAAGAAACAAAAAGAAAACAAGGTAAAAACTTTAAATACGGTAAATTAATTATTTTAACCCTTCAGGAATGCAACAGCTGGAATTATTCCTAACTTTCTTAAAGATATGGTTGCCAAGCAACAGAAGTGCACTCTTTGCTTCTTATTCTAACCACTAACTAATATTTGTAACATGGGCTTTTCTTATTTCCATATAGCAGAGTTTTAAAATAATGTTAAATATAAAGTAATGCAAAATTCCTTGTTACCGAATTAATACAATACATTTGGCAAATACTAATATATTTTTATCAGATTTATGCTACAAGTTTTAAATAAGGTAATAATTTATTTATTCAAATGTTTAACCCTTTTACTTTTTATTTTTGGTTGTGTTATTTTGTATAAATATGAATAGAATTTTGGCGCCATTTGTTTTTAATTGTAAGTTTGTCCTGTATGTTGTGTGTCTCACGTGACTATTTTTTTTTTCAAAAAAAAATATTTTTATTTTGTTGCAACAAAAGTCAATTTTATACCCTTTTAAAAAATATATATATATAAGATGTGGTACCACACTATTTTAAAATCATGGTTGGGGTGTAATCATAGTATATTAACACCAATTTTTTGTGCAAAGTTCAAAAAGGTTTCAGTTACAAATATATGTACATATATTTCTGCCTCAACAAATAATGCAATTGCAAACAAAGAAATTCTCTTTTATCAATCACAGTTTTGTTTTTTAAGTTTTTTTAATTTGTTATTTAAAAACAAACGTAAGGGGAAACCTCAACATTAAGATAAAGATAATATTAACAAATGTCAATTTCTTGTTTGGGATTTTTATAAACTTGTTTGCACTTTTAATTATAGTTATAAGAATGTCATAACCAAAATGTTTTAAAATAACAATTTATGCATAAAGCTAACCAAACCATTTCAACAGGTTTCCACCTTTGGCTCCCAAACATAACAAAGCATCATAAAAGCATACCCTCAAAGTATTTGCATGTATCTGTATTTAAAATTTATTTTGGTTTAATTTTATAGTTGGTTTGTATTTGTTATACTGCTCTCCCTCACAACATCTTTGCCCACGGAGCCCTTAGGAGAGGGTGGACTACAAACTTGGTTTGCCGCCTACTGGGTGCAGGAGGTCAGCGGAAACCAGTCCCTGTCAGCTCTGAGTCCAGAAGATTGTCTTGTTTGCTCCACTCAGTTCTCACCTAAATATCCATTACCCTTTCAATTTGTACCAATAGTTTATAATTTTTCTTCATTTAATATATCTAGTGTAAATTGTTCTTCCCCCTATGTGCAGTGGGCTGCTTTTACTGTTTGTAATAATTTTTCTTCACAATTTAATTCTTATGTGTATCCAGTTCTTAATGATTCAGGTCAAAGTGATCATAGCTTTCCTTTAATTGAGAGTATTAAAGTTCCAGCATCTCATTGTTGGGTTTTTGTTGGTAATAGTTTAACCCCAGCCCCTACTTGGGTTGGTACTTATTCTAATTGTTCTATGTGGAGTTTCTCTTATGCTAATACCTCCCTAACTTAACCCACTCTTTTTGCAAACAGCAGCTTCCTTCCTTGCCTCCTCTATTGTTAGTTTTAACCCTGTTGGTTATATGATGCTACGTGATCAAGTGCTGTTTCAATCCCTTGCTATTGAAATGCTTGCTAATACTACAGGCAAGGGCCTCTTCTTAATTAATCAGCAGTAAATACATTAATGATTCAATATTTGTTACAATCTTCCTCATTTTGTCCTAAATTTGCTAAAGTATATCCCAACTTTGCTGATAAATGCTGCGTTTCTTTGCCTTCTATTTCTCCTAGTTTGTCCTCAATTGTTAAAGACCTGCAAACGTTCAGCTCTACTGTCAAGAGAGTCATGAGAGTCCTTCCAGTTTTGGTCATGGCTCAATTGGCTTGGCCTTGCACCCTACAAATCCTATTTCCAATCCCTGTTTGTGTCCCTTCTGGTTGGGCTTGCTCTTCTCTGTCTCGGATGTGCCTTCATTAAAGCCTGCATTCACAAGTTTGTTGCCTCGGCCTACATCGCTTCCACCCCCGAAGCGCATCCCCTCGTAGGTGGGGATGAAGAGTCGGACTCGGAAGTTTAGGTTTTCGGCCTAACTATTTCGGCCAGGGTACGGGGGCATGTTGAGATGAGTTCCTGTCTGCATCCTGTAGAACTTGCCATACCAGTATTGCCCTGGCCTCTTCTTTTGTCATTCAGTGTTGTACGCATTCTATACCAATATGCATTTCCTCACCTTTTGGGGGCGAAGCCAGACTTTAAGGCACCTGCTCCCCTACATGGTGTAAACTTTGCTTGTGCCAATCAGAAACGAACACAAACAGGTTTTGGGCCCCGTCCCCTATGATACTTCTATGATGTCATTGTGGGTACTTTATGGCCTGCCTGCCATGTGCAGGCAGGGAGAGGAGAAAGAAAAATGAATCCTGTGTATACCCGTAACCGAGCCTGATCACCTCGAAGCCTCTCTCTCAGCTCACGTGTTTCAAACAGAGCTTCTACATTTGCCAGTCATTATGCATTGGTTTGTATTTGTAAGTATCAGTTATTACTAACAGTATTTTTTCTAAATGGCTGGGAAGAGGATTCCCTCGTAAATAACTTGTAACTAAACAAAGTGCCCATGCATTGGGCTCCCAAAGCCGTTGTGGCCCAGGCCCTGCAGGAAGTGGCTCCTGAAGAGATCTCCTTCCTCATTAGCTGCATGTTGCCTATTATTTGGGAAATACAACCCCTATCTAGGCAGAGATGGGAAAAATGGAAGTGACTTTTCTCTTCAGCTCACCCCTGGGAGATGCTGCAAATGTGTAGAAAATGAAATCCGTGTTGAATGTGCTGTAGCTGCAGAAAGATACCTCTTTTTAATAGAGACCTGACATTTGTTGTCTTACAGGGATTCTAAGTCGCACCTGAATTTAGTCCCTAATTTTAATCTGTGCCACCAGATTAAATAAATAAAAGGGCATATTTGGGGGAGTTGTACCTCACTGTCGCTACTGATCTGTTGTGCGGTTGGTGAAGAATTCTACGCCAGAGAAGTGTCAAATTAATCCAAGGAAAGTCAAAGATTTGACAAGAGCTCAGGTAGAAATTGCAGGTACTAGTGGTTGATTTTCACCCCTGAGATGGAAGCTATGGTGACCTGTGGCCCAGGTAAACTATTTTTAGAACTTGCTCCCTAGTTAAGTGGCATTGATCACACTCCTAAAGGACGCCATGATTAAATTGGGCACAACTGTCTTTTACCATTTGGATCCAAAGCACAGAGAGAAACAGCTGATTCCTTCAGAGCCATTCCGTGCCTACGGGTCCCAATCGGGCTGCCTTGTTGCACAAGAAGCACTTCCCTGCTGGCCAAACAATGGCAGCCAATGAGGGAATGTATCAGATGTGAAGTTCAGACTGCAGGATACTTGAATGCTGAGTCCCGAGGCTGTGGTTTAGTCCAGGCCTGCACAACTCGTAAAGCGGCGAGGGCAAAATTACTCCAAAGAAAACACCTGAGGGATGAAACCCCCCCGGCCTCACCGAACACCATCCCCCAGCACCGCTGAGCCCCTCCCCAAAACAATCCCCCGCCAAGTTCCGCCCGCCCCGTGGAAACAAACCCTCCTTCCCTAGCACCGTCCTGCCAAAACGGTGGCATTGAACCTTGGTAATATGTTATAGCGGGCCTCTAAAGTAGTATAATTAAGGTAAAAGGAAAATGTCTTTTTGCTAGAAGTAGAATAAGATCTTCCCCCCCACTTTGTAATCAGTTGCCCTGTGGAGTGAACGAGGTGGGACTGAGGAAGGCAGCACCTCCAGACAGCTGCAACCCTTGGCGAGGGGCTGGGAGCCAGACCAGATCAGCAGACCAGGTCAGCCACTGACTCATAGCTCGTCTCCTCAGTCCCCTGCTGCCGGCTCACCAGCCCCTCCCACTCACCTCCTCAGCCCCCCCCCCCTTCCATGCCACCGGCTCACCCGCCCCTTCGCCACTGCCCACCACTCACCTCCTCAGACCCCCTCCCTCACCTGCTATTGTGTCCTACAGGAGGCCTGTGATATGCAGGGGGTCAGATTAGATGCTCTAATGGTCTCTTCTGGCCGTAAAGTCGACTAATTTCTGAAAAACTGAGCGTAGCATTGGGAGCAGCGTCTGATGTTTCCCTGTCTAGCCGGCTTGCTGCCTAGAACGAACGCTCCTGGAGTGGGGTGATCCACAGGGAGCAGCTCAAACCTCCAAAGTGCCTGGCCAGGGGCAGGACATTGGCCCAGCAAGGGAGGGGTGTGGCAGTGACATCACAAAGGCCTTTTGCAGGACCTCAGCCTATTGGTCAAAGGTGGTGGGGAGGTGGTGACCTCACAGAGAGATGCTGACATCAGCCAGGCAGGACAGGGGCGAGGGGCCAGGGAAACCTCAGAGACCCCTGTGACTTTGCTTCAGCAAGTCTCCTTCTCCAGGTCTCTCTTTGAGGACTGAGAAAGTATTCGGGTTCACGGACGTGAGTGCCAGCAGGAACCTCTTTCGAGTTTTCTCCTTCCCTTTCGGTGATTTTACTAGAAAACAGCCATCCCTGTTTAGAAGGTAAGAGCCTCCTGGAGGTTTGAAACCTGTTTAGTCTGATCCATCTGCTGACAGTCGAATTCTAGGCATGGAAAACACAAGCTTAAGGAGGCAGAAGTTTATTGCGCATCTGGGATTTTGTCCCTTAGAATCACTGGGGACATTAGGGTTTGTTGTTTTTGTTTCAACTTTTCCTCCATCCCTCCCTCCCTCCTTTCTCTTCGTCTCTTGCTTCTTTTGTCCTTTCTCCTGTGCCCCTCCCAACATTAGGAGAGGTAGGTGTGTGTGTGTGTGTGTGTAGAGAAATCTCTGTATTAACTATCTCTATAAATCTTTATGACATTGCATCTTGCATGATGTTATTTTGTATTTCATATGACTTGGCATTGTGCCTCTCTTATTTTCATACAACTTTGTATTAGATCCCTATATAGAAAATTGGTAGAAAACTTTGTATCAAATGTTATAGCCCCTAAGGATAGTATAGTTAAAGTAAAAGAAACATGTGCCTGTTTGCTAGAAGTAGAAGAAGATCTTCCCCCCACTCTGTAATCAATTGCCCTATTGACTGAATGAGGTGTGAATGAGTGAGGCTTGGAAGACACCCACCTCCAGACAGCTACAACAGTTGGCGAGGGAATGGGAGCCAGAGCAAAGGACAATACAACTTGTCAAGTGGGCCCAACAAAGAAGAGCAGACATATTGACGGCCTCGGGGATTAGAAGCCAGCACCTTCTTTAGAAAACACCCTCTTTGAGCAGCATTGGGACAACACCCAGAGAAAAGCAGCACAAAGACCAACGGACACAGACCCAGATTTTGAATCTGGTCTAGATTTGCATAAGAGGGAAGCTGCTATAAATGTGAGGTGTCTTGCAGAAGGACCCTGGGTCTCGTCTTGTCACCATCGGAGCATTGCTCTGGATCGGCAGAAGCCCGGCTCCACCCCTCCCCCATCTAACTCACCTGGCCAGTGCAGTTAAGGGGAGCAACTAGTTGGTAACAACAGCAAGACAGAGTGTGTGTGTGTGTGTGTGCGTGAATGCATGACTGTGATATATATCTCATATGCATATCATAGAGTATTAATTGATACCTGTATTACTAATAAATGTGGCGTTTTGCCTTAATCTCCCTGAAAAGATCCTGTATAGTACTTTGAGTACAACATTTTGGTGGAGAATTGCGAAAGGGGGAAAGGTTCCACGAGCATTTATTGAGTAAAGAAAAACTTTGATATTGAGTATTAAAAGTATTGAAAAGTGATTGATCCAGGGCCGCCCAGAGGGGGGGGGCAAAGGGGGCAATTTGCCCCGGGCTCCGCAGGGGCCCGCAAGAGAAGAGCGGAGGCTCCCGCCTCCGCCCCTCTCTTGGAGCCTCGGCGCATCAAGCGCCGAGTCTCCGGCCGAGCCCCTGAGCCCCGCGGTGAGGGGGCGGGGCTGGGAGCTCCAACGGGGCCTGAGCCCCGCCCCGCTCAGAGCGGCGTGGGAAGGGGGCGGGGCAGCTGCCTCCACTGGGCGTGGAGCTCCCAGCTCCGCCCCCTCACCACGCGGCTCTGAGCGGGACAGAGCTCAGGCCCCGCCGGAGACGCGCTCGGGTAAGGGGCAGGGGGGGTAAGAGGCTGAGGCCGGGGCGGGGGGGGAAGCGGGACCTGCCGCCGCCGAAGCGCAGCCCGGTCTTCAGTGGCGGGGGGCCCCTTCTGTTCCGGGACCTGCCGCCGAAGTGCCCCGAAGGCCCGCGGCGGGGACACCCCCCCCGCCACCGAATTACTGCCGAAGACTGGGCTGCGCTTCGGCGGTGGGTCCCGCTTCGGCGGTAATTAGGCGGCGGGGGGTCCCGCCGCGGGTCTTCGGGGCACTTTGGTGGCGGGTCCCGGAATGGAAGGGCCCCCCGCCGCCGAAGACCCCGGGCCCCCGGAATCCTCTGGGCGGCCCTGGATTGATCATTAAGGTGTGCACACCCCCGGTGGTAGGAGGCAGGGTATAGAGAGGAGGAGAAGTAGCTTTCTCGCTCCCCCGGTCGTAGAGTGCCGGCAGTAGAAAAGAAGGGAGAAGAATTAAATTTCTTGCTCCAGGCGAAGAGGATAAGCATCACTGTTGTAATCCCAATAGGAGGTTGGGCATACTAGAAAATGTTTAAAGGTAAGCAGTCTTTTAAGAAGGCTCCCAGAGAGGGGACTGAAAAATTGGCGTTTGTAAAAGATGTTACCCCCTTTGAACAAATTTTGCAAACATTTGGACACAGCCCTTGGTCTGATCAAGTGTTAGCTGATGTCCATACGATTTCAGACCTAGAGGATAGATTGGCCCAATATATCCTCATATGTAAACCCCCAAATGCAGCAGACAGAGATGCTGCAGGGATCTGGCTGCTGTGGGAGGCTTGTAATGACAGCTACCTCCACCTAGCAGCCTGTAAAGAGGAGAAAATATCTCTAAAAGAAAAACTATCCCAACTGGAAAAAGGGGTAGAAAATTGGAAAGTAATGGCACATTGGGAAAAAGAGGCTTGGGACCCCTGGGAAACATGGGAAGAAAATATGTGAAACAACCATTGTAAGCTGCTCTTTCAGGAATTAGGGGTTATAGTGATTAATATTTATCAGGTTTTTTTGTTGTTGTGGTTGGTTGTTCACAACTGTTGGGAAAATGTAAAAACAAAAAACTGCATCAAGATTTACAAGCCTCTGCTGCAAAAGCAGAGAAATAAAAATGTATGTAGTACCCAAACCCAGTTAAGTGCCCTTAAGGTTGGGTACAGAGAGTTAAAACAGCACTCTCATATCTTACAGCAGCAGTAACATCAGAAAACCCAAAACATTTAAGACCCCAGAAGGGGCAGATTTTTGGGACCCCTCTGGAGAGTGGGAAGGGGAATATTTGGGTAGATTCCTCCTCCCAGGGCCAGAATGCCATGGCAAAGTGGCTGGGAATTTTAAAATGATTTTTTTTTGCACCACTTAATTAGCATTTGTGCAGCCCCAAGTACCATACACACAGTGGCAGAGACTAAGCAGGGTCTACCATGTGGAAGCACTGTGCTAATTTATTTCTAAGCTTCTATCTTTCAGACTCTAAAACCAGAACATCAGAAGAGCTGGTACCAGCTGAAAAGTTATAAAATACCATGGTTATAGTGTTGCAACAAAGTCTGTGTTCAGTTTTCTGTGTTGCATGTTCTCTGTTGCATGTTCTGTGTCTGTCTCTAGTGGTGTCTTGTACTAGCATTGGGTCCAGAAAAAAAATATATATATACTATACTAGACAGAGCAAATGTCTTTTCCTCTCTCTACTTCCCCCAACTTATCAATCACCAGTTGTGTCCAAAAGACTTTGGTCCCCAGTGCACCAGGTTTATTTTTTGTTAGGTTCTCTAATAGTCATTTTGTTGTTAATTTTTGTTATTAATACATTTGTATTATTAATTCCACACTTTCCTCTATGCACTCTGGTTCTACTTCCCCAAGTCCTAAAGGGAAGTTCTTGGGCCCCCATAACCTGTAAAACCTTGGCCCATGATTGTAGGGCCCCATCTTTCAGGTCCCCAAAAACTCTTAAGTCTTAAGGAGGTCCTGACCTCAGTAACTTTTATTGTTTGATGGCTATTGCAGCATCAAACTTGGGCCTCATCTTATGTGTCAATGTACCCAATTATTGTAATGGTTATAGTTTTATTGTATTCCCAATTATTATAACTATAATTGTTTGGATTTGTGTTTAGGTTATATCTGGTGTTTAGTCAATTGTAATGGTTTTAGTTATATTCACCTAGTTATCATTGTTTGGTTTGTTTACAACAGATCACCTGTGCCCTAGCATAACAAACAAATTAGTGAACTAACAAAATCCACTTGAGAAAAAAATCCAAACCAGAAGTTTGGCTATCCTCCATGAGGGAGGAGAAATACTCAGGGTGGCTAAAAAGGCAAAACAATTCAGTATCCACCACTGGTACGATGTGTTTAAAGGTTGGTCACCCACCTGGTCAGCAGTCCTAAATATAATTTTCCATCCCATCATTATTCTATTAGTAATCCTAATTGTCCATGTAGAGAAATCTCTGTATTAACTATCTCTATAAATCTTTATGACCTTGCATTGTGTTATTTTGTATTAAGTGTCTTTATGACATTGCATCTTGCATGATGTTATTTTGTATTTCATATGACTTGGCATTGTGCCTCTCTATTTTCGTACAACTTTGTATTAGATCCCTATATAGAAAATTGGTAGAAAACTTTGTATCAAATATTATAGCCCCTAAGGATAGTATAGTTAAAGTAAAAGAAACATGTGCCTTTTTGCTAAAAGTAGAATAAAATCTTCCCCCCACTCTGTAATCAATTGCCCTATTGACTGAATGAGGTGTGAATGAGCGAGGCTGGGAAGACACCCACCTCCAGACAGCTACAACAGTTGCAGAGGGAATGGGAGCCAGAGCAAAGGACAATACAACTTGTCAAGTGGGCCCAATAAAGAAGAGCAGACATATTGACAGCCTCAGGGATTAGAAGCCAGCACCTTCTTTAGAAAACACCCTCTTTGAGCAGCATTGGGACAACACCCAGAGAAAAGCAGCACAAAGACCAACGGACACAGACCAATGGACACAGACCCAGATTTTGAATCTGGTCTAGATTTGCATAAGGGGGAAGCTGCTATAAATGTGAGGTGTCTTGCAGAAGGACCCCGGGTCTCGTCTTGTCACCATCGGAGCATCGATCCGGATCGGCAGAAGCCCAGCTCCATCCCTCCCCCATCTAACTCACCTGGCCAGTGCAGTTAAGGGGAGCAACTAGTTGGTAACAACAGCAAGACGGCGTGTGTTTGTGAATGCATGACTGTGATATATATCTCATATGCATATCAGAGTATTAATTGATACCTGTATTACTAATAAATGTGGCGTTTTGCCTTAATCCTCCTGAAAAGATCCTGTATAGTACTTTGAGTACAACATTCTGCACTTAAAATATATTGAACTATAACAAAGAGCAGGAACACGGCAGGGATAGGGAAAAACGTCATTTCACCCGCTGTAACTACAAACATAGTTAGGGTAAGTCAGAGGGATTCCCTTATTCCCCATCACCATCCTCCTTCAATCCATGCTAGAACTTAAGAATCCTTTTCCTTTCCCCCGTTGTGGGATGGGAGACTTCCCAAAGTGCTCCCTGTGCTATAGCACATGGCTAAGCTCAGAGAATAAACCCCAAATATCCCCTGAGCTTTGCTTTTTAGTTCTGTGTTTCCGATTACTTCAAGCCTGGGCACTGTGATTATTTACCAGTTTCTCTAGCACTGTTCCTACCACTGTTTCTGTAACATATTTTGTTTGTTATGGGACAGGGTTGTTATTCCTTTGCCTAACCCCAACCTGGAAGGCCAAGGTGTCTGTTTTCTCCGGCCCTTCCCCACAGACAAATCTGACAGGGTTGCACCTGCCAGGAGCAAACAAAAAGCCCCATCGCTCACACACACACAAAGCAGATAGACACACACAAGACACAGAAGAAACTGAATTATTTGAGCTATCAACATTTCCACTTTCCCACAGCATGTTAGTTCTGAAGGTTGTTTTAATTTGTTTATTTTCTTGGAGCCAGAACTGGGGAAAGAGACACTGGAGTCAGTGGAATTACAGCAGGAAGGGATAAGTCTCATGATTCATCACTAACCAAAGGCTTTGTAGACAGAGCGATAATGTTACTGAATGGTCTGGCTAACCCTGCAGTTAGAAATAATCAGCTCTATGGGTGGTAAATTTCCAGAGGCTGTGCTGCTAATCATGAAATAGCAGCTTGTACACAAGTTCACGGGGGCTCAACCCTCTCTCCGGGGTGGAGGGGAGCCACACCAGGTCACTGCACACTGATGGGTCCAGGGAAATAGTCCAGCCGGGTCTCCCTTGGCAGCCCTTGTGGCAGTCAGCTGCCCTGTGGAGCAAGAGGCTCAGGCCCTTCGGCAGGGCTGAGCCGTAACAACAGTTAAGGCCCGGCCCTAGGTCAGGGCGGGGCAGCAAACAGTGAGTCAGGAGGCTCAGGCCCTGCAGCAGGGCTGAGCAACAGTCACAGGCTTCGGTCTCCTCAGGCCAGGGAGAGGGGGAGTCTGCCCCCCAGGAATGGGGTGGCAGGGGGGACGCAGGCCCTCCCACTCCACTGCATCCCAGCCCGGGGCCCTAGCAGCGGCTGATGATCCGCTGCTTAGTCAGTGGGGATCCATAGGCGCCGGTACTGCTGCAGCCAGACTGGGGTCAGCTGCCCCCGGGCTACTTCCGTACGCCCCCTCGGGAGCTACCTGGATCCAGACATTGGCCTCTGCAGGGCCCAGGAGCATGGGCTCGTTGCGGCCGGGGCTGGGTGGCAGGTCCGGCAACTCCTCCGGGTAGCGGGCGCGGGGGAGCTCTGGCCAGTCTGGGTGGCTGCCTGGGGCAGCTGGAGCCTCCCAGTCTCAAGCTCCCCTGGGGACGTCTGCTCTCTCCGGCCGCTGGGGCCTGACTGAGCTCTGAGGGCCGGCCTTTATAGTTCCAGGTCGCCGCCTGATGCTTTGGGGGCGGGTTCAGAGCTCTCTAGCTCCGCCCACTCTGGCCTCCGGCTGGGCTCTTCCTCTGGGGTGGAGGGGAGCCACACTGCCTCACTACACAGCTGTTTAAAGGCAATGTGCTTCTATTTCAATGCCTCTGAAAGTACAGAAAACAATGGTCTGTGTTAAAGGAAAGTTGCCATTTCTCAGAGCACCAATTTCTGTTGTGTGTGTACAGAAAGGTTTGAATGTGTAGCAGTAGTTTAGTAAAACTTAACTATTTTATGTGTGTAACAGGCTCCTGCCCACCTCCAGCAGAGGTTTCAATCACATACGATGGCAACTTACCGAATGTCACACAATTAGTCCATCCCTCCCCATAGTCAGTCTCTGACCGGAATGTTTGAATGAGGCAGAGAACTGGGAAAGTATCGCAGTAGGAATACATTAAAAAGTGGGATTAATCGGATCTGGGATGCAGACAGAGCCTGTTCTACAGCTGGTGAAGTGACAGGGACACATTCCCAGTAGTGCTGGCTCTGAAGTAACAGCAGAAGCAGATCAAAGAGAATGAGCTCATGGGCAGCTGCCCTGTCAGTGCATCACTCACTTGGCAGGTGTTACACAAAACACAGCACTTCCCCTCTGGAAGAGAAACACTTCCCCCCACTGCCACTACTTCATTATACTGTCCATGGGGCTGTTTGTCCTGCAGGACTTTGATCTCTCCGGGTGGTCCATGGTGATTCATAAAAGAGCCATTAGGGGAGCAGGAGTCATCCCAATGGAAATCTCTCCACTTCTTTCTCAGTGTTACCTTCTTAGCCCTGGCTTTGGAGATGACATTAGCCTTATCCTGTCTTGATTTTAGGTAGGATTTTGATCACCTTGTAGCCTTGAGGATTAATTTGTTGGTCTGTATAAAATGTCTTTTTGATAAATTTAAGTATGTAATAGGCTTATAGATTTATAGATTTGCAATAGCTGAAATGCAAGATACCTCCAGACATCCAGGTCAGACATCCTGTGACGTTGAAGGCAACCTTTAAGACCCTTACTCAGAAAAGTAATAATAAGACAAATTACCTACGTAGACGTCTGAAGACCTTTAACTGAACCAATAACAGTAAAGGGTGGAAATAGGGATTTTTGCCCACAAATCTAACAAGTACACCACAAATGCGTACATATCTGTCACTCATACGCACACACATGTTAGCCTATAAGGCAGGTGTACCCTAACATTTCCATGAGGGGAAAACAAAATTTGAGCATAGGAGGAAGGATTTCCAAATAATGCTCTATAAAAGGTAAAACAAATTACCATTAGGCAGGCGATACACCCATCTATCTGTTCCTGTTTACCCATCGCCTCAACCCCATCTACGCATCGATGCTACCCATCTACAAAGGCTGTTAACTATTGATAGGCCGTGGTATTATGTCTTTTCAAAGCTGTAAGTATAAAGGAATCTAGTTTCTGCTTTACCTTTTAAAAAGCACCGAGTTTATATAGGGTTAAAGTTAACTTCCTTTATCAAAAGTGTGAATAACACCCAAAGTGCTACTGCACAAAGTGAGTTTATAACAGTGTATTATCATAAATATATCTCTTAAAAAACTGTAATATTTTGTAACTTTGTAATCTCAAACTGTTTGAACATTTTTACATTTACTTATTGTTTCATTGATTTTAATAAAAGGTCTTGATGACTATTTCTGTCTCAGTGTAAGTTCTTGTCATATACCCCAAAGCTCCTTTTATAAACTCTGTAAAGCCTAATTCAGAACAAACTTTATCTTCTAATCATACACACTGGCAAGCCATACCCATATTATTAATATCCATTAAATATTATTAATATTACTAATTAATTTAAAAATAATTATCAAATTAAATGGATAAATTCCACCGACCCTACTAACCCACCACAAATCAGGCTACAACCTGGGGCGTGGCAGCTTAGAACTTTTGAGGGCTTTTCTCTGCCTTTTTGGTCCCCGCTGCAGACAGTACATTCTAGACATGGGCATGGTGACCTTCCTGAGGAACTTGACAGCTTTAGCCAGCTTCTTGGTGGCTATTTTCCTGCTCAGAGCCACTGTCTTCTTCTCATGCCTTGTCCTGGGGGCCCAGCTGCTGGTTGAATGGGAAGGAGCCAAAGTGCTGGTGACTTTAGCCCGCACCAAGTGGCCTTTGCTTGTCAGACTCCTGAACCCCAACTGGATGTGGTTCTTGTTCTTCTGCACAGCACAGCCCTGGAGAGGAGGGGTCTGCAAATGTACATTCATATGATCCCTTTGTTTAATTGACGAAAACATAAACTAGACACAGATATTGGAACTGATTTCAGCTGATGGACAGGTGTGCTAGGTTTTTATGCATTTGGACAGTGAAATGTTGAGTGTTTACATTCATTTCAAGCATCCCCGTATAGTGGAGCTCCTGAACATAATGGAGAATAGTATCAGAGGGGTAGCCGTGTTAGTCTAGATCTGTAAAAGCAGCAAAGACTCCTGTGGCGCCTTATAGACTATCAGACATTTTGGAGCATGAGCTTTCGTGGGTGAATCCCCACTTCATCGGATGCAAGTAGTAATCCTGGAAATTTCCACTACTTGCATCTGACAAAGTGGGTATTCACCCACGAAAGCTCATGCTCCAAAACGTCTGTTAGTCTATAAGCTGCCACAGGATTCTTTGCTATAATGGAGAATGGAAATCAAAATGTTTTCCCTTTTTTCAAAAATAAAAATAAAAAAATAAGAGGCTTATTAGAGGGCACTTGGATTTGGAGCAAGGACCACTTGATCTGCAGTCAAACATTCTACCACTGAGCTATACCCCCATGAGAGCAGATACTTTCCCCATTGTAGCTGAAGCACATCAATGATTCTAATAGCAGGGGCAGGTTCTCTCTGGGGCATAGAGATTTTTCGGGGAGTTGGTAGCTCCTTTCTTTCCTCACCCTGGAGTAAACTCAGCTTTTTATTCCATAGTACATGTTTTATGGAATAACAACAGCAGCTTGAAGAAAGAGGAGAGTGAATATCTCACTCTCAGGGCTGAAGGTGGCCACGTCCCCTCTGTCTGACCGTAGCCATTGCAGGAGAGAAGGTTTCAATGGAATTGAATGCCCTGGCTCAGACTAGAGACACAGAAAGGTTTTGCTGTTCGTTGAACAGCAAAGGAAATTATGTCTGTATGTGAAACTGAGGAGGGACATGAAATGCCCACAGGGTGGCGCAATGCCCTAAGCTAAGGCAGGAGGGTGAAGGAATGGGGCTGAGGAATGACTGAAGTAGATTCGCCTGGGATTGAAATGACATTTGTTTGCGTCGGGTAGTGAGAAATGTGACATTAATTCAGATGCAGGGTTGAGGCTTCTTTAGCAACTTGTAGAACATGAACTTGATTTCCCTGAAGGGAGAAAGGGAAAGTCTGGGGCGGCCTTTAGTCCCTGGCTGGAGCAGTGTATAAAAAAGGCTCCAGAGATGCAGCTGGCAATTACAGGCCACTAAGGCTAATGTCAGTACCAGGCAAATTGGGTGCAATTGTAGAGCCCTATTATTAGACTCATAGCTAACCAGGATTTGCTGGGTGTAGCTATTGGGTTTCCGGGAAACGGGGCGGGCGGAAGCCCGCGCAATGCTAATGGATCCCCCCCTAAGCCTAAGGGGAGGATTCACAGGGCCTCAGAAACCCACTAAATGCGGGGGACAACTAATAAAATAACAGGGACAGGAGTGCGGTCAAAGGGTCATAAGAAGGGAGCCTGATGGGGACACCGAGCAGAGAACCCCGGACAGTGCCCACTGCTCCTCGAAGGCGTCAAGGGAGCCAGCGGACGCCGCCCAGAGGAACTCCGCCCGGAGACGTGAATGGACTAAGGACCGGAAATAATCCCCAAGTCACAGAAGTCTCCATTGGCCAACCGCCTCTCCCTGGTCACGTAGATGGCCATTTTAGCCAGGGCGAGGAGGAGGTTGACCAGGAGGTCCCGCGACTTTGTGGGGCCAGGGATAGGGAGTGCATGGAGAAGGAAGTAGGGGGAAAAGTGCAGCCAGAAATGCAATAGGATATTGGTGAGGAGCCGGTATAGGGGCTGCAGCCTGGCGCACGCTAAATAAACGTGCGCCAGGGTCTCCACTTTGTTGGGTGTAGCGGGGTGGTCCCCTGCTCCTGCCCTGCGGGGCTTGAAGCAGCCCAGGAGAGGGATGGGGCTGGGGCAAGGAGCCTGGGCTGATTGGGGGAAGCAGGCTCAGCTGTGGCCATGCTCCAGTCAGGCCCAGCTGGCCCCTAGAAGAGGCTGTGAGCCAGGAGCCCAGTCAGTCTCCCTCTGTTTGTAGCGAGAGAAGGGCCTGGCTGCAAGGACCTAAGCAAGACACCTAGCTTGGGAGCAGGGCTGGGGAAGGGCCAGAGGAGCTGGGAGCTCTGGCCTGGAAAGCCCCAGGCTGCAGGCCTGACTATAGGCTGAATAGGTGCAGGGCTGCAATGGGGCAGCCCAGGGGGAAGCAGAGGCGGCAGGTCCAACCCCTTTGCCTGTGATGAGTGGCTCATACTGCAGTCTGCCCCAGTGAACGGGGGCTGGATGGAGACTGGGCAGTAGCCAAGACTGAGGTGAAGTGGGGATAGTGGGTGGGGGTTCCCCTGGGAGGGGGAGACCCAGAACTGTGGGGGTACTGCCAGGGTAAAAGGGGCACTGGGGTCCTGGGACGGACAGGGGGCCAGCTGCGGTAAGGCAGATCACCGGCCTGCAGAGTGTGCTCTGACGGCTGGAGAGCTAATTCCCAAGACGACCAGCAGGAGGTGCCGCTGGGTGAGTCTGCCCCTGCTTACATTGGGGAAGAATGAACATGGTTTTTGTAAAGGAAAATCATGCCTCACGAATCTACTATAATTCTTTGACGGAGTCAACAAGCATGTGGATAAAGGTGATCCCGTGGATATAGTATACTTAGATTTTCAGAAAACCTTTGAGAAGGTCTCTCCCCAAAGGCTCTGAAGCAAAATGGGATAAGATGGAAGGTCCTCTCTGGGATAGGTAACTGGTTCAAAGACAAGAACGAAAGGGTCTGATTTTCAGAATGGAGAGAGGTAAATAGTGGTGTCCCCCTGGGGTCTGTACTGGGATCAGCACTGTTCAACATAGTCCTAAGTGATCTGGAAAAAGGGGTAAACAGTGAGGTGGCAACATTTGCAGATGATACAAACCAACTCAAGTTAGTTACGTCCAAAAGAGAGTGCAAAGTGTGACAAAGGGATCTCACCAAACTGAGTGACTGGGCAGCAAAAAGGCAGATGAAATTCAATGTAGATCAATGCAAAGTAATGCACATGGGAAAACATGATCCCAATTCTACATCTAAACTGATGGGGTCTAAATTAGCTCTTACAACTTAAGAAAGAGATCTTGGAGTCACTGTGGATACTTCTCTGAAAACATCTACTCAATGTGCATCGGCAGTCAAAAAAGCCAACAAAATGTCGGGAAGTCCTTAGGAAAGGGATGGCTAACGAGACAGAAATATAATATTGCCTGTGTATAAATCTGTGGTATGCCCACATCTTGAATACTGGAGCTGGACCCCCATCTCAAAAAGATATATCAGAATTGGGAAAGGTACAGAAAAGGGCAACCAAAATGATTGGGGTGTGGAACAGTTGCCATGTGAGGTGAGATTAATAAGACTGAGGGGAGTTTTCAACTTGGAAAAGAGATGACTAAGGGGGGGCTAGGATAGAGGTCTATCAAATGACGACGGGTTTGGAGAAAGTAAATAAGGAACTATCAAAGGGGTAGCCGTGTTAGTCTGGATCTGTAAGGAAGTGCTATTTACTCCTCATAACACAAGAATTAGGGGTCACTAAATGAAAGGAGTAGGCAGCAGGTTTAAAACAAACCAAAGGAAGAATTTCTTCACCCAACACATAGTCAACCTGGGGAAACGTTGCCAGAGGATGTTGTGAGGGCCAAGACTGTAACAGGGTCCACCAAAGAACTAGATAAGTTGATGGAGGACAGGTCCATCATTGGCCTATTAGCCAGGATGGGCAGGGATACAAAACCATGCTCTTGAAGTGTCCCTAGCCTCTGTTTGCCGGAAGCTGGGAATGAGCGACAGGGGATGGATCGCTTGATGATTCCCTGTTCTGTCGATTCCCTCGCGGGCACCTTGCATTGGCCACTGTGGGAGGATAGGATTCTGGGCTGGCTGGACCATTGGTCTGATCCAGTATGGCTGTTCTTATGACCAATAGAGGGCAGTCCCCACCAGCAATATTTATATTTGGTGAACTGAAAGGCTTTCAGTTCACCTAACTTTCCAAAGCTGACCCAAAGGTTTAGTAAAAGTGTTTTGGAGAAAAACACTAAACAGAACAATGCGAATGAAAACTGGGAGGTATTGTTTAAGGAGCTTGTTAGATTGGGCATAAGCCACATTGCCTAATTAGCTGAGCTTGCAATGGCCTTTCACTCAACTCGCTGACATTTCTCTGTCTGCAAATGTGGTACCTGTTTTAAAACCTAGATCCAATCAATTACAACACGTCAGGGAAGATTCTAGGCATCAATGATCTGATCATTGGGTTGATGGCAATAAACAAGAGATTCCCATAAGGCTCCCTCTTCCCAAGAGCCACCCTCATCCTCTCTCCCCTTTCTTCTCCTGCATCCTCTGCAAACTTTTAAAGTGATGGCCTTCGCTCATGGGGATGTTGCCTAGTGGTCAGGGTTTCAGTCCTTTGGGGTGGGGGGAAGGGCACAGAAGATGGTGGGGGAGCCCAGGGCCTCCCATGGGCTCTGACCCAGGCCACTCTGAGGGCAACACTGCCTACCACCCCGCTATTGTCCAAAGTTCACAATTTATCACAGGAAGCTCTGCGGGTGTCAGCTCACTGCTTGGCACCTCTTCACAGCTCGGTATGGCATGGCAACTCTCTTCTTATAGACTCATAGACTTTAAGGTCAGAAGGGACCATTATGATCATCTAGTCTGACCTCCTGCAAGATGCAGGCCACAGAATCTCACCCATCCACTTCTATAACACACCCCTAACCTGTGTCTGAGTTATTGATGTCCCCAAATTGCGGTTTGAAGACCTCAAGCTGCAGAGAATCCTCCAACAAGCGACCCGTGCCCCACGCTGCAGAGGAAGGCGAAAAACCTCCAGGGCCTTTGCCAATCTGCCCTGGAGGAAAATTCCTTCCCGACCCCAAATATGGTGATCAGTTAAACCCTGAGCATGTGGGCAAGACTCACCAGCCAACACCCAGGAAAGAATTCTCTGTAATAACTCAGATCCCAACCCATCTAACATCCCATCACAAACCATTGGGCATACTTACCTGCTGATAATCAAAGATCCATTATTTGCCAAAATTAGGCTATCCCATCATACCATCCCCTCCATAAATTTATCAAGCTTAGTCTTGAAGCCAGATATGTCTTTTGCCCCCACTGCTCTCCTTGGAAGGCTGTTCCAGAACTTCACTCCTCTAATGGTTAGAAACCTTCATCTAATTTCAAGTCTAAACTTCCTAGTGTCCAGTTTATATCCATTTGTTCTTGTGTCCACATTGGTATTAAGCTTAAATAATTCCTCTCCCTCCCTAATATTAATCCCTCTGATATATTTATAAAGAGCCATCATATCCCCCCTCAGACTTCTTTTGGTTAGGCTAAACAAGCCAACCCCTTTCAGTCTCCTTTCATAAGCCAGGTTTTCCATTCCTCGGATCATCCTAGTAGCCCGTCTCTGAATGTGTTCCAGTTTGAATTTTTCCTTCTTAAGCATGGGAGATCAGAATTCCAGGAGTGGGTGGGTGGGGTCTTTTGGCCTGCAAGGTGCAGCAGGTCGGACTAGATGATCACACTGGTCCCTTCTGACCTTAAAGGCTCTGAGTCTAAAAGGGAGAGGGAAGTAAAGGAAATTAAAAAATAAAAATAAACCAAGCATTGTAATACCAGGATGACTCCAACTGCTCATTATGTAGTCCCACCCCTTTCTTCCTCCACTGGGTGTTTAATGACCTGTTGAGATTTGGGACACTGATTCTCTTATTCCATTGATAAACTGAAACAATGTGAGTGAAATTAAACCAATTCCCAGTGGAGGAATCATCACATCATTGCATTGGCTGGGAATCGAACCCAGGTCAACTGCTTGGAAGGCAGCTATGCTCACCACTATAGCACCAATGCAGCTGGTGAAAGTCTCTGATTTTTCACACTTGGTGATTGGTCACCTTACTTCTCAGCAAGAGGCAAATGTCTCTGTGGTCTCTGCCATTCATCGTGGGGAGTTTCCCCACTGATAACAATTCTTGCTGGGTTGGGGATGGGAGAGAGAAGAGGCCTTTATTCTGTTTCATTCCTCTCCATTTTCTGTTCCTCCCGCTCCCTTCCAGGGTCCTCCCTTCCATTTCAGACTGTGCAGTGACACCCTCCCCACACCCAGGACTCTGGAGCCTCTGGAGCAGCACGATCCCATGAGATCCTCAGTGACCAAGGGTCTTTTCCAACTTCCAGGAGACCCAGCTTGAGTCTAAGGGAAGCTCTGTTCCTTCCTGGGGATCCTCTCTCCCTTCATGGAGATCAAGAGCATGAAGCCTCTGCCTTGCCTCCTGGGTCTGAATTAATGTCCCATTTCCCACTATGTGCTCGAAAGAAACAAATGTTTCTAACCCAGGTGAGCGGCGTTAATTCACCTGGAATCCTTCACCCACATTCCTTAGGAGATACAGACTCTCTGTGACACAGACTGACTGGGGTTCATCTCTGCATGTCCCCAATGGGGAAGGAAAGACACTGAGGGGGAAGGAAGAAGATGGACAGAAGGAGTCAAATGGGGCTAGACCAGAATAGGACATTTTCTGCCTGTTAAAATGTACTAGACTCTAATTGCTTAAAACAAAACAAAAACCCACCAGCTTCTGTTTGAACCATCAGCTTTTCACAGAGCAGCCAAAGTGGTGAAGCACAGACACACATAACCACCTACAGCCCAAGTTTGTCTAAGAAGCACCTATAGTGGCTCATGCAGGGGGAAATACAGCTGTGGGTGTGAGTTCAGGCCTCACCCAGAGCACTGGTTTTCATTAGCCACGGAGCTTCCCCTACTTGCTTTGCCCAATTCACATGGAAAGTGCCATAGGAGGGTGATGAGAATAAATTCTAAACTCTGAAATGCGGAGGTTGGCCCAGAGATTGGGATAAGGGGTTTGAAGAGAAAAAGCTCTAAGAGTATAAAACCAGACAGTCTCCAGGGGCAGGTTTGGTACAACGCCTCAACAGGGAGCCATTCGGGGGAGGGGGTTTCACTCCCTCTGTTAAATGTCCTGAGAGGTATTTTAAGGTGAAGATAACGCCATGGCTAACAGGTGACTGGCACGTCCTGGGTTAAAGAAAGGGACCTGGGTTAATAGTCTGAAGATTTGCGTTACCGTCACTGTCTGACCCCCCTTCAGTGCGGAGCAGGTGTGTACGTTGCTGTGTGGAACGCACAGACTCCTGCAGAGCAGGGGCAGCTGTTTCCATGGCAGAGAGCCTGGCACTTAGGAGACTTTCTACACTTGCTGTTTTGAAGCAATTCAGTAAAATAACAGTGGAGCTACAATG
Organism: Mauremys mutica; assembly: GCF_020497125.1. Classification (NCBI taxonomy): domain Eukaryota; kingdom Metazoa; phylum Chordata; order Testudines; family Geoemydidae; genus Mauremys; species Mauremys mutica. The sequence goes on from NW_025423255.1 coordinate 5,890,896, forward strand.
TCTGGTCCAAAATTTCAGTCGCCCCTGGTGCAAAAACGCTATTTTAGGATCTAAATCGGAGGCTCCCGGCACTAGGACACCTGACCAGAGAGCTCAGTGGGGGCATAACAGCTGCTGACTCTGAGGGTCCCGGGCTAAATCCACTTGCAGGGGGAAGCGTGTTGATTTAATTGATGGCTAATGAGCACCAGCTACCAGGGGAGAAGCCCTGAGAGTCGCTGCCACTCCAGCTGCTGCCACACAGAGGGGAGCCTCAGGGGACCAGTTGCTGCTCCGGCCACCCCAGAAGTGCTGCCGCGGGCCACCGAGCTGCGGCTGCTCCTGCTGCTCTCAGAACCGCTGGTCAAGTGTTCCCCAGGGCCAGCTGCATTGGCCGCTGTTTGGGCGGTCCCTGGAGCCAGTTGATTGAGTGGCCCTGGAGTCAGCCACTGTGGCCACTGCAGAAGTCACGGAGGTTGCAGGAAGTCACAGAATCCATCACTTCCACCACCTCCGTGACAGACACGGAGACAAACCCCTCCCTGCTGTGACTGCAGTTCCTGGAAGGAAAGAGAAGAACAGAAAGTGACGAGAGAAGAAAAAAGAGAGATTCCCTGTCACCTCTCTCCCTGCTGCCTCCCCCCTTGTATTCTGTAACCCCATCTCACTGGGTTCCCTGTGCTGGTGCCATGGGGGTGACACTAGAGTTCTGGGGATTTGGGGGGGCTCTTCATTTCTCAACATTTCACACAAATTTGTCTTTGGGCTGAAATTTCTCCTGTTAGGCCTCTCAGTCAGAGCTGTACCCCACCCTGTTTGCGGGGGGTGGGGGTGGGGGAAGAGGGGAGATGTAAATTGCAGAGTAGGCAGAGAAGTCGCCCATAAAGGGTCATATTGATCTGGTGACTGGTTCTGACCGGGGTCACACGTCCTCTGACACAGGCTCATGTGCAGAACATGGGAGCTCTGGCTTGTCCTAAATGCTGTAGAGTGTGAGTTCCTGGAAAGGGCAGGGGAGAGGGAGCAAGAGGAGAGAGGCAGAGACATTGGAGATGAGGAATTGGGGGGAGAAGAAGGAGAGAACAGAGAGACAATAAATGATTGAAGCGGAACAGGTGTCCCAACTCCATCTTGCTCATCACAGATGTTCAGAGAGACAGGTAGTTGCGGGTTTTCCAGTGTCAAGTCTGAACTTTGATTCTAACAATGTGCGTTGAAATATCAAGGGGATCTCCACATACCTGATCTCTTCCCTCTCCCCTTTTTTAGTATTAATTTTTATTTTGATGTGTTTGGCTTAACCGTGATCGTCTCTTTCCCCACCTGTATTGCAATTTGGGGTTTATGTTTATTTCGCCTCCCTGTTGTTCATGTCATTATAATTGTAACAGCAAAGGAACCTGCAGGAGCAAAAACTGACTCAAAACTTCATTTCCCCATCATGCCGGAACATCCTACAAACAGCTCATGCAGCTGGAATCATAACACGCAAGGCCAGTGGATGGGAGATGCAGGTTTCCAAGTGTTCTGTCTTTCTCAGATGACCTATTCCAGCCCCTTGTGTGCCTCCATCCTGTATGACCTGCTGGACTTTGACACATTTATTGTCTCATTCTATTGATAATGTGATTGTAACACAATGTGACTGAAATTAAACCACTTCCCAATGAGGAAACAACAGAAGAGAAAAGCCATTATTGCATTGGCTGGGAATCAAACCCAGATGAATTGCTTAGAAGACACCTACGCACACCACTATACCACCAATGCATCTGGCAGGAGTAGCTTTCCTGCAGGCTCTGTGCGCTGGCAAAGGGGGTGACATGACCATGGAGTTAATGAACAGGGTGGATGGGCTGGAAGCTGCCTGACAGCTGGGAGCAGAGTTAGGATCCCAGAATGACTGAAAGGGGGCAATGGTGAAAACAGATCTCATTGGGAGCTGGCCCCACACCCGCCCCGCCCCTAGGAGAGGGGAACTGAAGCTCAACTTCAATCACAGAAAAATCTTCCCTGAGGAGGAAGGGGACAGCTTGTTTTAAAGACCAGGTTTGTGTTTGTTCCTGCTACATACGGAGGGGCTGGGTAGTGCTGATTCCAGCCCCCAGACTCTGGGAGGATAAGGAACAAATTCAGGCTGCCAGTGACCTGCAGGAGGGAGATGATCTTTTGACAGTGACGGACGCCTCATCCTAAAGGCCTTTGTCTCCTCCTTTCCAGTGACTGTTTGGCACAGGAATGCAGCCCCCACTCCTGGGTCTCTCCTGGGGAAATAATGTTTCTGTGCAAAACACCAAAGCTTTTAACAGAAAGGAAGAAAAGGAAATGGCCACATGATGGGACTAGGACATAAGGAATGAAACACAAGATGCTTCTCCCATGTGCATTGACTTTTAACCTTGTTTGTGGTGGTGGTGTATCCATGCTGTTTCCAGGGTTCCTCTGGGGCACCGGGCATTGGCCACTTTCGGGAGAGTGGGCTAGATGAACTGGTCTGACGCAGTGTGGCTGTTCTTATGTTCTAACTGCTGGTTATGGAAGAGACGACCTTCCAGGCTACACAGAACTGAAGAAGGGTGCTGGGTTAGCTCCACAGCTTGTCTCTTTCACCAACAGAGGTTGGTCCTCTGCAAGCTCTTACCCTCACCCGCCTTGTCTCTCTTGGACTCTGAAAAGTGCTTTCTCTCCACTCCCCTTGGAGAGACGTTAAGTTTCCCTTTGGGCAACTATCAGGCTGAAGCAATTGTATTGACTGTGACACTAGAATTGAAGATTTAATATTATAAATGAATGAGTCTAAACCTGAGGTTCTGGTTTTCACATTGGTTTTTCTAACTCCGTTCCCAATTCTCTTCTAGAAAGGCCTCCAGGACGCCTGCCCAGCCCAGCAAAAGTGGCCAGGAGAAAGCCCACACTGCTGCTCTTTCAGGTAGTTGAAGGCTGCTATCAAAACCCCCTCACTCCGTCAGTCCCCAGTCTGTGGCAGTGCATAGGATTCTTCCATCCTAAATGCAGGACTCTGCACTTCTCCTTGTTGAACCTCCTCAGATTTCTTTTGGCCCAATCCTCCAATTTGTCTAGGGCACTCTGGACCCAAAACCTGTCCTCCAGCGCTTGGGTTCCTTACATGCTTTCACAGAGCAAAGAGCACATGTTCCATGATTTCATAGGGCAGAGTTTTGTGCTATCGGGAGCTTTCCCTGTGTGAATATGACAGGTGGATCAACATAGAGACACACTGACCCTTCTCAGGGTGCTGAGGACTGTGAGTCTCCTTGTTGCCACCTGCCACAAGGAAGAGGGAGTTTTGCATTTGGCAGCTGGATGTTAGTGACCAAACTCACCAGCCTGCTGGAACTCAAGGACCCTCCTCTGAGCTACAGCAGCCACCTTAACCCTTGAGTTCCTTCAATGTGTCCCCCCTCTGGGGTCCAGCCCAGATCACCATATACTCGGTGAAATCCCAGATCCTCTCTTCCCCAAGTATCCCAGGTTACTAGTTTTACTGTGGACCATTGCTACTGTATCTCACACAGCACCTGAGTACAGTTATCGAACAAGCAAAAAATTTATTTAACAATGGATAGAGATTTAAACACACAAACGTGAGTGATGGAAACCAACTGTTACCAACTAAACAAAGGCAGAAAATGATAGAATAGAAAGGCCAGCACAAAAAAACAGAGAGAGGAACAATAAGATACTAAAAGGACAATGGTTGGAACTCTCCATTTCTCTCAGTCTTTGGATTGATGGGTACTAGAGCTGTAGCAACAGTTGAGGAACCAGGGTAAATTAAATCTAAGGTTTCAGCTGCTAGTGAAGCATTTTCCACACTCACGGCATTCATAGGGCCTCTCTCCTCCCTGGATTGTTTGATGCCTAATAAGGTGCGAACTGCGATTGAAGGTTTTCCCACACTCAGTGCATTCATAGGGCCTGTCCCCTGTGTGGATTCTCTGATGTCTAGAAAGGTTTGAGCTGCTAGTGAAGCATTTCCCACACTCATGGCATTCAAAGGGCGTCTCCCCTGTGTGGATTCTCTGATGTCGAGAAAGGTCTATTCTTTGAGTGAAGCTTTTCCCACACTCATTGCATTCATAGAGCCTCTCCCCTGTGTGGATTCTCTGATGTTGAGAAAGGTTTGAGCTGATAGTGAAGCATTTCCCACACTCATGGCATTCATAGGGCCTCTCCCCTCTGTGGATTCTCTGATGTTGAGAAAGGTTTGAGCTGATAGTGAAGCATTTCCCACACTCACGGCATTCAAAGGGCCTCTCCCCTGTGTGGATTCTCTGATGTTTAGAAAGGTCTGAGCTGCTAGTGAAGGTTTTCCCACACTCACGGCATTCAAAGGGCCTCTCCCCTGTGTGGATTCTCTGATGTTGAGAAAGGTTTGAGCTGCTAGTGAAGCATTTCCCACACTCACGGCATTCATAGGGCCTCTCTCCTCTGTGGATTGTTTGATGCCTAATAAGGTGCGAACTGCGATTGAAGGTTTTCCCACACTCACGGCATTCATAGGGCCTGTCCCCTGTGTGGATTCTCTGATGTACAGAAAGGGCTGAGCTGCAAGAGAAGGTTTTTCCACAGTCACTGCATCTATTTTTTCTCTTTCGCCTGAGGATATCCTGCTGTGTTGTGGTTTCCATGAGGACCTTCTGAGTTCCCCAACAGGAAATAAATTTATCCACTTTCTTCCCTGGCTGGTTTCCTTAATCTGTTTTTGGTCTGTGCTGAATCTCCCAGGATTTTCCCTGCTCATGACTCCTGGACACATTCCTTTTCGATCTTTGAGATAATGCTCTGTTTTTACCCACTGGCTCAACATTTTCAGGCTGAGAATTCTGCTCCTCTTTCTCACATGCCATTGCATCACTTGCTGTGACAGAGACAGAAACCTCAAACAGGGATGGAAAGGGGAAGACCAAAGAAAAACAAGTGCTGAAGACAGGTCAAATAAAAATCAGGAGCTGAACTCCCCCAAAGTCTTCCCCCAAATAGGAGAGAGGAGGGAGATGAATTCAGCCTTCACATCCCATCCAAATCCCCAGGGGGAAGGGAGGAAGCTACTGCCTGGTGTCTGCTAGGATCTATAGGAAGCCATGAACTATATTTACCCTGAGGATACGACCCCTGCTAGGGATAATAATGAACTGAGAGACCTCCCCAAGGGCTTTGTTGGGCATTCCAGATGTTACCTTCAGGCACTTACAGATTCTGAGGTGGTTTAATGTTTCCTCACCTGTGCAGGCAGCTCTCAGGATCTCTCTTTCCTCTGAACCCTGGAGGTCTGGGACCCATGGCTCTTCCCCTTGTTCCAGATGGGAGATCACAACACATTGGAAAACTAGAAACCCTGCTCAGATGAAAGAAAACAAAGGAGTTCAGTTGATTTCATAAGACTTGGTCATAAAAAAACATTCTATTAATTTAACTTCAGTGTTTAGTGTGACCTGGTGGGCCAGGGGCAGTTCTCACTGAAAATGCCAAGATCAGGGCAGGCTGAAAAAGACAGAGCAGATGCTCCCAAAACTGCTGGTTAACACTGAAGTTAAACTCACCGACCAGTCACCAACTGTGCTTCTGATCCCCCCCGCCCCAGGGGTTATCGAGAAGCTGAAAAGAGAAATCACACAGCCCCCTTTATTCCATCCCTGTTCTCTGACTCCTAATCAGCAGCGAGGTCCAGTACAGTGAGAGGTTATTTCAAAACTCTGCTCACATAAACAAAGTGTTCCTCTGACCCCAAAGGCTCAGCCACATCACCAGGTCAGTATAGGTTTGGATATTACCCAAAATTCCATCCTTCCAGACAATCCTTTAGCATCTAAACTAAAGGTTTAAACGAAAGAAAGACAGAAAGAAGTTAAATGGGAAAGCAGTCAGATACATTCCAAAATGGATATATCAGGTTCTTAGCAGTATTGGTGAGTTGCTGGCTTGAAAGTCCGTCTGGAACACATCCACAGCTTGGATGGGTCATTCAGTCCTTTGTTCCAGGGTTCAGTTTGTAGAGAAGTTGCTCCAGGGGCAGGAAGGGGGATTGAAGACAAAATGGAGATGATGCAGCTGCCCTTTACATTCCTTTTGCCATGTGGCCTGTACTTCTTGTGTCCCAAACACAAGATTCAGAGCACAAGGCATGGAAAAGCCTTGGAGTTCTCATTACACAGGCATATCCCAGGATGTCTTGCTGACTCAATAGGTGTATCCCCTTGATCCTTTCCATGGGCTCATTGTACAGATGATGACCCTGAATGGGCCATCAAACAGGTTAGGCAGTGTTGATGCCAATATGTCTGGGGATGTCACCCAGAAACACTGCACAAATCTGGAAATACAGATATACCCTACATATCTATAACTCACAATACAAAGGTGATGCAAACATTGAAACAAAATTATCATACTTGGCAAATCATTTTCACTGACACCTTACATGGCATATGTAGCACGATTCATTGCAATTTTATCAGATTATATTATTATTTTATTATTAATATCAAAGTGTCTCACAATTCCATACAGTGTCACACCTGGTAAACCAGTGAATTCCCAGGACCAGTTCCCCAGGTCCTTGAAGATGCCAAACACTGTGCTTATGAGGGATTGAAATACCCACATATCTGCTGGGAACACACCCACAGACACTGTGTAAGTCTATGCCCCTGTGTTCACTCTTCTAGAAAATTATGATCAATTTTGTACGCAGTATGGCTTGTGAGGTATCATTTAAAAACGCATAATCTACTGAATATTATCCCCCTGTTAAAATGTGTAGTAACACTGTATGTAAAGTTATGAGATTTTACAGTATGATATTACTGAAAATGTTACAATTCTGGGGAACACCCACAGACCAGTTCCTCAGAGACAGCAAGGCAAACAGCTGGTCAAACAGCCATTCTCCTGTAGGGGGAAGGTGTGAAGAAGACATTTACATTCCATCACAGGGACCTCTTGAAGCTGTTGTGGAAAACGACCACATGATTGATTTTGAATCAGCTCAGCCTGAGGCTCTTCTCTTAGTTAAAAGTGTGCAGGGGGAGACAGCTATTGGAATACTGTCCCCCTGAGCTAAAAATCACACAAGCGTTTTAAAGCTTAAAACCACAAACAATGACACATACGTTGCACGTTAATTTCCTTATTTGGAATATATTGCAAAATATGATGCAAGCAATGTTGGAAATAATTAAGAAAGGGATAGATATGACAGAATATATCATATATCATATTTGTAAAAACAGCAAATAAATCCATGATAGACCCACATTTTGAATACTGCATGCAGATGTTGTCGCCCCATCTCAAAAAAAGATATATTGGAATTGGAAAAGGTTCAGAAAAGGGAAACAAAAAAGATTAGGGGTATGGAACATTTATGCCAGACCTAACCCCCAGTTTCACTTGAGCAAACAGGAGCTATTTGACACTGTGTGATACGGCTCCTGTGCTCTGTTCCCAAAGTGTTCTGCAGCAGGGGTGGGTCTCTGGTAGTGTGTCTGTGTCACTGGCATATTGGGGTGATGCTGAAACAGGACAGAGTAGAGGTGGCATTGGAGGGCTGGCGTGAACCTTAACTCTTCATTTCCCCTTCCAAGAACCGAGGGGACAGGAACCCTTACCCAGCGAGGTCACAGTCTCATAGTTCTCCTCCATGACATCCCAGTAGAGGGCTCTCTGAGCGGGGTCCAGCAGAGCCCACTCTTCCCTGGTGAAATGCACAGCCACCTCCTCGAAGGTCACCGGCCCCTGAAAGAGCAAGAGTCCAACACTCAGTACCTGCTGCTCCACTCACAGCCCCACTATTTGTGGCAGAGAGGAGCGAATCAAATGGAAGCTCTGGGTGGATCGCAGTCAACAGAGTCCCACCCCCACCCCGCTCAGAGAATCCAGCAAATACCAGGGTGAGGGGCGAAGAGAGAGCCCCTTGTCTCTCCCAGCAGATCCATCACACACCTACTAGCCATCGACTGATACAGGAGATGGAGCCCCTAGCAGGGTCCAGGGAGAGCTCCCTGGTAGGAAGCCCAATAACCTCCCCATTGTGAGGAGCGGGATATGAAGGGAGAGGCAGCTCCAATAAGCCTGACTCATGGGTGCCCCCTTCATATCTCACAGCAGCCACTGGTTAGTGAGCTCAGGCTCCAGCACTGGGAGTCTGGTCAGTTTGACTAGCTCCATGTAGGTGGGCTATTTTCTTTCTTCACAAATTAGGGCATTTCCACCTCCCAACCTCCTGGGTCTGTTCCTAGAATCTAGGGCACTTATTAAATAACTCCCAGCAGGTTTGCCACACCCTGGCCTCCTCCTTTCCCCACGCTGGGAATTTCCTGCCCCGCTCCAACCTCCAAACCAGACTGTGCAAACCTTCCCATCTCCGGTGTATTTGCTGTCCCTCTCCTCCAGCAGGAACCCTCCAGCAACCCCCCGATAATCTCTACCTGAGTTGGCTCCACTGCAGCCATTTCTCTTCCCTGTCCCACGCCAGGCTGGGATGAGCTGGAGGAAAACATGGACCTCATTCTGCAGCCTGTCTGGGGGAGAAGGGCAGTTGTGGGTGTTTCAGAACCGGTTTTAGTTAACTTCACATCACAATTCCCCCAGGCCCCTTCCCTGCACACAGACACCCTAGATTCTGCCATGCTGGGAAATGCTCAGTCTGTTTATAACAATGTTGACCTGGCTCCTCCTGCCAGCTAAGCCCAGACACATTTTTAACCTCCCTTCTCCCTCCCCTCACCCCGTAACAAATTCTCTGAACACAAGGCTAGAAAAGAGCAGAACCAAAGGAGTCACTGTGGGGGATTCCCTCAGACACTGACCTCACGGCAGCCACACCCCAGCAGGGGGAATATGGAGTCAGGAACTGGCTTTTCCTCTGTCTGATCCTTGTTTTGTCCACTGGAAAGTGGTTCTGCCCTGGGATGCAGCAATACATGTGTCATTTCTCCCACTGCCCCTTTCAGTCTCTCCTTCCCCTGTCCTCTCTCCCTGCCCCTCTGGCTGGGAAAGTCCCATTCCTGGGGGCTTTGCTCTCCCAGGGCTGGATTTGCTCCTGGCAATTGCTACTGGGAGGAGAAATAGGGAGGGGCTGTTTGTGCAGAGTCACTTTCTTGCCAGACCCGAAGACTTTCCCTGAGGTCTTTCAGTTACCTGGAGACTTGGCTCAGAATTTAGTATTAACAGGGCCCAGGGCTGCCCTAGGAGGCTAGGACCAGCTGGAGAAAGTCGTCCCCTGGGCCGGGCAGAGAAGCAGCTTTAATTCAGGTCACATCCCAGCACAGAAACCTGCTGGGGGAGCAGCAGCTACTAAGCCTGGTCTCCCAGATCACAATGGAGGCTGCAGCGTCTGACCCAGGAAGCTGAACCCCAGTATCCTGAGCAGAGAGGGACAGAGCGTTTGAGCAGCTTCCCTCCTTTAGCTCTCTGGGAAGAGCAGCTAATGAGAGCCCCTCCTCACAGGGAGAATTGGTAATCTCATTTGCCCCACTGTCCATCTGGAGTCACTCCTTGTCTTTCCATACAGTGACTCTGGATTAACAATGGTCTCAATGAAACCAGAGTTCAGAAAGACTGAGTCCAGAACGCTGTGGAAGAGACCATTGTGCGGCAGTGCCTTCCTCCTCCCCCCTCCGACCTCCCTCATCCCCCAGATCCAGGACAAGGACTGGACAATCTAGGAGAATGGAACTGGAAGTTCCTGCAGTTTTCAAGAGGGGAAAAAAGCAAAAATCTGTGATTTCACCTCACAGTGACTGGGCCTGGCCGGGGAATGTCAGGCAGTGCTTGGAGCCAGGATTATGGCATAAGCTAATTAGGGAGAAGAAGCGAGGTCGGGAGCGGCCCCCAGAGCCCCAGTCAGCCCCCGCCCCCCAAATATTCCCTGGAACCCAGCCCCCAGAGTCCGTAGCCAGAGACCTCAGATACCCCTCAGAGCCTCACCGGCCAGAGAACCCCCACCAGACCGTCACTGCCAGGTTGGGAATCCCAAAGGGTTTTCCCCCTCACCCCAAGAGACCCCAGAAGCCAGAGACCCCCCAAAACGGACCCCCACTGGGAACTCAGTCCCTCACTGCCTGCCTAGGACCCCTCCCCCCCTGCCCTCCAGCAGGATCTGCCCTGCCCTTTGCCTGGCACCCCCTCCTCCCCCCTGCGGGATCCCCTGATGCTTTACAGGGGCACCCCCTGGCCTAGCGCCGGGGATTCTCCCACACACACTCTGTGCACTGGGCACGGCAGCAATCCCAGGAGTCTGCGGGGGAAGCCCAGACAGAGCCCCTGGCACAGCACCAGGCTCCCTCTAACCCCCTGTCCCGCCTCCCCAAGAGACGCCCACCCCGGTTGTTCTGCAGCCACCAGCCCCCAGTGATACCCACCTCCAGGACCCACAGCCTCAGGGCTGGGCACATCACAACCACCCCCTGAAACCCCAAATCTCCAGAACCCACCAACCTCACTAGGGTACCCCCTGCCCAGCCACCCAGAGGCCTCCCCCCACCACAATCCCCCTTCAGCTGCTATCTCCCCACACAGCCCCACCCCCACCCAGCAACACTGTTACCTCACAGTGCCTGAGAAGTGGATAGAAAGTGACCACCGCCCCCTGCTGGCCAGTCACACAGGCAGAGGGAGCCCTGGGGGATGCTTCTTTAACAGGAGAATGGAAGGCCTGGAGGGACAAAATAGATAAGAAATTTCCATGCCCTGTCACTAGCAAATAATGGCCACCATGGATCCACCCCAGAGGTGGCTGCATCTTAGCACTGCGGGAAGCAGCCCCTCACAGAGACCATTTGTCATGGGGTTTGGGATACTTCTGGACCCACACTGCACTCAGAGTGAAATCTTCATCCCATGCCAGCTGGAGAAAATAAAAGGGTCCAGCCAAATCTCCCATTAATAGCTGGGAACCACTGATCCCCGAACAGGGGGAGGCCTCTGGCTTTGATGTGTATTAAATATCTGGCTAGTCTCTTTCTTCAGCAAACATTTTAACAGAGATAAAGGAGGGAACAAATGATTCGCAAAGGAGAAGGGAAAGATGATCTCTGGGCAATTTAAGCCCCTGCGACCTCCAGGATGGAGAAGAACTCAGGGTAACAGGTTCCCTCGAAGGAAGAAGTTGCTGGGATTTAGAAACACGGGGAACAGCCCCAAACCTGAGAGGATTTTTAATTGACATTTGATAATGACATAGAAAAAGGCAAAACCTGAGCTTTGAGAGCAACGTTCAGAAATGAAAGAGAAAGGGTGGAAATCTGAGAGATTTTGGATCCATTTTGCAAATTAGAGAGAGGAAAGTGGAAAATCAGAGGGATTTTATATCAGTTGTTGATAGGAGGTAAAATATGAGTGTTTCACATCAATATTTGATAAATGAATAAAGAGGAAATGGGCAACATTTGCAAACATTTTATATCCAGGTTCAAGAATCTGAGAAAAGGTGTAAATCTGAGATTTTCTTGGTATTTTATAATTAGAGAGACAGGGGGAAATCTCAGGGCATATTCAATTAGAAATAGACAACTAGAGAGAAGTGGGGCAAACATTTAGGTTATTTTATATGAACCTTTGAGATTTGCAAGGAAAATGTGTCACAAACTGTGTATTTGATAACATGAGAGAAAAACACCAAGATCTGAGGGGATTTTATATTGCTGTTAACGAACTAGTGGAAAAGGGGGACTGTTGGACTGGATTTTATACGACTGTCCAATACATAAACACAAAGTAATGGTTCCTCCCACCCCCACCATTCCCATGGGCAGCAGGGAGCCCTTTGAGGAGCTGATTAAAAGGGAGGGGGAGGGGGAGCTGAAAGGTCCCTGGATAAAGGAAGGGGGCAGCAGTGGGGGATGGACAGGTGACTGGCAACTGATGGTTGGGGGCAACTGTGCTGGTAGTTAGGGGGCAACAACTGGGATTGGGAAACTGGGGTATGGGCAGTCCCCATGGGGGACACGTGCGCCTCCCTTCCCTGCCCTGGCAGAGACCCGGCATCTCCTAGAATATCAGGGCTGGAAGGGACCTCAGGAGGTGTCTAGTCCAACCCCCTGCTCAAAGCAGGACCAATCCCCAACTAAATCCCCAAATGGCCCCCGCAAGGAGTCAGCTCCCAGCCCTGGGTTTAGCAGGCCAGTGCTCAAACCACTGAGCCATCCCACCCCCACTCCAGGGCAGCCATGTGCTGGGGAATGACTCAGGGCAACAATTTCCCACCTACACAAGGACAAATCGCTGCAGATCAAATGGGTGGGAAAATGCCCCTCACTAGAGAAGATTTTAAACTGACGTTTGAGACTCATGGGGAGAACGGGGGAAATCGGGGGAGACGGGAGAGCGGCTCATTGGAGGGGAAAGGGGGGAAATCGCCCCAGATTTTATAGCCCCGTGTGAGACACTGAGAGAGAAAAGGGGCAGACCTGGAGAGAATTTGTATCGGGGGCGAGAGGCAAGTGGCACAAACAGGGGAAGGATCCAATTAACTCCCCTCCCCCCTTCGCCCGCCCGCCACCCCCCCCCCCCCGGGAATTTCCTGGCTGCACAGAGACAGTTCAACCCCCGCCCCCCGCGTCCCACCGACCTTCCCCTCCCTACAACTCCAGCTTCTCCCCTCCCTGCCTGACACCCCCCATCTCCCCCCACACCACAGGGGATCCCCCCCACCAGGCCCCAGTCTCTGCCCCCCAAATCCCACTGGGGCTGAGGCAGCTCTGAGGCATCTCCCAGGTTCCCTGGGGCAGAGTCACTTTCCTGCCCAGCCCCAGTGCCCCCCCCGGGGTCTCTCACTCGCCGGGGGGCTCCGTGGGAGGCTGGACACCAGGGATGCAGGACGGCAGGAATGGGGGTGACAGGCCTCCTGTGCCTCAGTCTCACGGCGGGACCGAGGGGGCTCGTCACTCTCCGGCTCGGGAGCGCTGGGAAGACCCGACCGTGGAGGGGCCGTCGCTGGGGGGGGGCGGCCCCGCGCAGGCGCTGAGCACGTCCTTATATCACTTCTGTGGCGGGAAAAGTGCTGAGGAGATGGAATGCTGAGGGCTGGTTTTGGCGGGAAAAACCGGTTTGGACTGGTTTGAGCCTGTCCCCTGATGGTAAACAAGTCCCCTCTCAGAGATGGAGTCCAGGGGTCAGTAGTTCATATGCTCCATATTGGATCTTATTTTAAAGCCAGTGATTTACTTCATAAACATCTTATTAACCAACTAATGGAACATATTGAACAGTTTATATTTCTTACACCTAACAATGAGATAAAAAACCAACAACACAGACAAACCTTATCGGTAACAGCTAATGTCCTAACTGGGAAATCAGCAGCGGTTTGTAGCTGGGGGAGCGCACAGTCTGAATGTGTATGACCCGACCCCAGCCCCCAGCCCCACATAGCAGTGGGGCTTGGCACTCTCTGGGCATTGGTGTGGTGGCTGAGTGGTTCACCAAGCAGTGACAATCCAAGGAGGTTCCCTGAGTCAGTCTCACTCCTGAGGAGATTCTGCACCAAAAAAATTCTGTGCACAATATTTTAAAATTCTGCAAATTTTATTTGTCAATAAATAAATGTGGAGGCTCCAGCATTGCAGGGGGGACCACAGGCTGCTGGATGCACGGAGGTGGGAGATCACCCTGCAGCCCCCACTCTCCTCCAGTGAAACAGACTTGGTGGTGGGGCTGCACCTCTCTGCTGCCTACTTCAGGAGCCCCAAAAAGACTCCCCAGAACTGCTCATGAGGGGCACATGTGCCTTCCCTTTGCTTCCCCATCAGAAAGTCAGAAAGCCTGAGCAGCTGGCCCCGGGCGATTTGAAAGGGCCCGGGGGCTCCTGCTACCACTACCAGCAGCACAGCAGGATTAAAGTGGATTCCTGCCCACCCTCGCTCCGCACGGTGCACCACTCCCAGAAGCATCTGGCACATCCCTGCAGCCCCGTGGGGTGTGTCTCTCGCACGCTGCCCCCACCCCAAGTGCCAACTATGCCATTGGAACTGCGGCAAATTGGGAGCTGCAGGGGTGTTGCCAGCGGGCAGTGGTGCCAGGAGACCCATGCCCCCCGGGCCTCCTCCATGTAGGAGTTGCTGCCAGATGGGGGTGAGGGCACTTTCGGGAGCTGCCCAAGATAGGTGCCACACCCCAACCCTCTGCCACAGCCCAGATCCACATCCAAACTCCCTCCCAGGGTCCGCCCCCCGCCTCCCTTGCATCCCAACCCCCTGCCCAGCCCAGAGCCTGCACCTCATGTACCCAAACTCCCCCCCAGCGCTTTGGGGGGTGGGGGGCGAGGACCTGTTCTGGGCATCACCAAAAGTTATATAAACCTGGTGACGCTGAGCTGGAGCCCTAGTCACTGCACATCTCTCTCCTTACAGGGGGGGACTCTGTGGGGCAGGGCGCTGCTGGGGGTTTAATGGCTGTGGAAGGGGGAACAGGGAGAGAATTTGCTCCTCTGGTCTCTGCGGAACACGTGGAGGCAGCGGGATTATCTCCAGGGCTGTAACAAAACACAAGCTAGCAGAGGGGGGAAGGGATTTCCTGCAGGATCTATTCCAAGTGCAGCTCCCAAACTGTGCCCTGGCGAGCTGTGCCCAGGGGATTTAGACGCTTTAGAGGCAGGTGATTGGCACGTGCTGGGTCCCATCTCCAGCGCTGACCTGACACGTGTTCGCTGCATTCTCCGCCGGGGGCTCCTGAGTCTGATGGTTCAGCAGCACCAGCCCCGCCCCCGCTTTTCCCCTGGGGAGCCCCGGCCCCTCTCCTGCCCCCTCCAGGCTGAGGCGGGTCCCCGCGGGTCCCACCCCCCCTGCGTGAGGCCCGTGGGCGGGGCCACGCCCGGGGAGGAGCCGCCCCTTCCCGCCGGCCCCCCCCGGCCCCCGCCCCTTTGTGCGGCAGCGGGGCCATGGCCGGGGCCGGGAGCGCAGTGCGGGGGCTGCTGCAGCCCTGCAGCCCGCGGGGCAGCGCGGGGAGGCCGGGGGCAGCACGGGGAGGGGGGGACACGCGTGGGGCGGACACGCTGCCGCCGGGGCGGGCCCGGCTGCCTGGTTCGCCCCCTGCCCGGGGCTGCGGGGGGCGAGTGTCTCGGACGGGGCCGGGGCGACGGAGCCCGGGAGTGGCTGGGCCCGGGGCTGCAGGAGGGGCCGGAGCGCGGCTCGGCTCAGAGCTCGGAGCCCAGGCTGGGCCCGGGGGGTGGGGCGGATCTGGGGTGTCAGAGCCTGGCGTGGGGGAGCGGCTCTGGATGGGGCTGTGGGGGAGCTGGGAGTGCGCTGGGGGGGTCAGGGCTGTGGGGGAGCGGTTGCGGGGAGCTGGGAGAAAGGGGGGTCAGGGCTGGAGGGGTAGCGGCCGGGAATGGGGGCTGGGGGGGAGCTGGGAGTTTGGGGTGCGCTGTGGGGGTCAGGGCTGAGGATGGGGGGAGCTGGGAATGCCCTGGGGGGTCAGGGCTGGGGCGGGAGGGGATGGGGGTTGTGGGGCTGCTGGGAGTTGGGAGTTTAGAGTGCCCTGGGGGGTCAGGGCTGGGGGGAGCAGCTGGGGATGGGGCTGTGGGGGAGCTGGGAGTGCGCTGGGGGGGTCAGGCTGGGGGAGCTGGGAGTTTGGGGTGCACTGGGGGGGTCAGGGCCGGGGGGCAGCGGCTGGGGGCTGTGGGGCTGCTGGGAGTTTGGGGTGCGCTGGGGGGTCAGGGCTGGGGGGAGGGGATGGGGGCTGCTGGGAGCTGGGAGTTTGGGGTGCGCTGGGGGAGGTCAGGGCTGGGGGATGTTTGGGGGGCTCCGTGTTCAGATCTGGCCCTGCGGGAGCTTTGGGGGCTGGCGCTGGGGAAAGTGGGGGACTGTCTGAAGTTGGGTGCTTGGGATGTGGGTGAGGCCCCGGGGAGCTGGGGGTTGGGCTGCACCCCTGTCACTGCAGCCTGGGGCCCTGCGTTTCCTCTGGAAAAGCTGCTCCCTGTTTCACCAGCTCCTCTCAGTCTGAGTCCCAGGGACCCTGCACAGGCGTCTGCAGGGCAGGATGGGCCCTGAAATATGGCAGCTGGGAGGTTTGCAGCAGTTTCTAATCCTCCTTCCCCTGCTTCTTCCAGGAGGCCCCACAAAAGCATCTGGCCCCTCTAGGAAAAGAGAGAGAAGCAGGCAAAGCCGAGGAGGAGCGGCAGAACGAGGAGCTGCTGGTAGGTGCCCAGAGCCCCCCGCCACTTAGGTTTGCCTGGCATAAGAATGATCTGGTGAGTGCAGGGCCCACCCTGCCCGCCTCAGCCAGGGACCCATCCCCGCTGGAGCCCAGGGAGCCTGCAGTGTCAGACACGGGGGTAACGTGATGCCCTTAGGACGCAGGAGGCTGCTGGGCAGGAGAGGGTTAGTCTGTGTTAGCCCAGAGCCCCTGCCCACGGGCTGTCTGGATGTCACAGTGACCAGGGATCCTTTCTAGCTCCTGGTGGGATGGGGAGGAAGGAGATGAAATGTGGGCTGCAGAGGTGGAGGATTTGGCTCAGTGCACGTTGATGAGGTTTTGGGGAGAAGTGTCCCTCCTGTAGGTGATGTACAGCTCACCCCGGTCCTGATCCCTCCTCCCTTCCCGGGATAAATTAACTTCCCATCCCCCACCGCAAGAGCTCTTGTGTTCTGGTAAATAACTCTGCCACCCGCCCCCAGGTGCATTTATGATTTTCTCCTGTTATGGAGCAGATGAATTTCAATGTTGATAAATGCAAAATAGTGCACATTGGAAAAGATAATATCAAATGCACAGAAAATGATGAGGTCTAAATTAGCTGTTACCGCTCAAGAAAGAGATTTTGGAGTCACTGTGGCTAGTTCTCTGGAAACATCCACTCAATCTGCAGCAGCAGTCAAAAAAGCAAACAGAATATTGGGAATCATTAGGAAAGGGATAGAGTGTAAAACAGAAAATATCCTATTGCCTCTATATAAATCCATGGTATGTCCACATCTTGAATACTGTGTACAGATCTGGTCGCCCCATCTCAAAAAAGATATATTGGAATTTGAAAAGGTTCAGGGAAGGTCAGCAAAAATGATGAAGGATATGGAACAGCTTCTGCATGAGGCGAGATTAATAAGACTGAGGCTATGGCTACACTCCGCAGCTTTTAGCCACACGACTGTGCCGCTACAGCTGTTCTGCTGCTAGGCGCGCAGTGTAGCTGCTCTTTGTTGGCAGGAGAGAAGTGCCAGTGTAGACAAAGCCTGAGACTGTTCACCTTGGAGAAGAGACGACTAAGGGGGGATATGGTAGAGGTCTATAAAATCATGACTTGTGTGGCGAAAGTAAATAAGGAAGTGTTATTTCCTCCTCATAACACAAGAACTAGGGGTCATCCAGTGAAATGAATAGGCAGCAGGTTTAAAACAAACAAAAGGAAGTATTTCTTCACCCAACACACAGTCAACCTGGGGAACCCCTTGCCAAGGGATGTTGTGAAGGCCAAGACACTAACAGGGTTCTAAAAAGAACTAGAGAAGTGCATGGAGGACAGGTCCATCAGTGGCTATTAGCCAGGTTGAGCGGGATGGTGTCTCTAGCCTCTGTTTGCCAGAAGCTGGGAATGGGCGACAGGGGATGGGTCACTTGATGATTCCCTGTTCTGTTCATTCCCTCTGGGGCACCTGGCATGGGCCACTGTCAGAAAACAGGCTACCGGGCTAGATGGGCCTTTGGTCTGACCCAGTCTGGCCGTTCTTATGTTCTCTGTTCCCCTGTTACTGAGCCGCCCTCTGCCTGTTGCAGAAACAGACGGCAGCCGAGAGGCAGAAGATTGTCTGGGAGTGGCAGGAGCTGCGAGGGTTTCTGGAGGAGCAGGAGCAGCAGCTGCTGTCCCGGCTGGAGGAGCTGGAGGGAGCCATTGTCCAGCGAAGGGATGAGGGCGTCTGCAGCCTGTCCTGGCAGATTTCCCTGCTCAGCGAGAGGGGAGGAGAGAAGGGGCAGCAGCCGCTGAGCCAACCCCTGCAGGTCAGGCTGTCGTTGCAATGATCATACGCAGCGTTTCTCTAGGTGCTTCTGAGCCCTAGACCCCAAAGCACTTTACAGAGTGGGCTCAGGAGCATTATCCCTCTGGGACAAATGGGGAAAGTGAGGCAGAGGGAGGGGCAGAGCCCTGCCCAAGGTCACCCAGTGAGTCTGGCAGCGGCGCCAGGGATGGGTCCTGGGAGTCCTGGATGCTGCATCCCCAAGACCTTCTCTCCTGGAAATGTCTCTCTGCATTTGCACTTGGAGGGTGAAATCCCCTCCCCCACCATGCTGAGGTCCCGAGCCAGGCCCATGGCCCCTGTCACTGCAGGTTAATGGGTTTAGTGGGGCCAGGGGCCTTCTGGGTCTCTCAGCCCTGGGGGGAATTAGATTCTCAATGCGGAGAAATATCTTCTGCCTGTAAAGTGCCCGGGGAGAAGATTTCCACAGTGGGACCTGCCCGCAGGGTTTGCTGGGGCTGGTAGGGGGGCAGCAGCTCTGGGAATGTAAACCTGAAATTCCCCTACTGCCCGAGGCCTCAATGGTGACCCCTGCAGAGCAGGAGGCCTCCCCGCCCAGGGACACTCCCCCTGACGGCCTCCTCTTTCTCTCCTTTGTAGGGTGCTGGGAGCACTGGGGACAGGTAAGTTCTGGGCTCCATTTCGCTCCCCCTCATGGGCCGTTAGGTTTGATACCTGCACTGAGTAGGAAGCTGCCCCCTGCCCTGGGAGCGTGTGATTCTGTCTCCCCTAGTGGCTGACTCGGGTAGGAGACGAGCCGGTTACTGTCTGGTCGCTCATGAGGTCACAGCAGGGCTGCTAGACCCAGGGCCGATGGGACAGACCAGGCCTGTCTCCTGGACTGACGTGGCCGCGTCACGTACTCAGAGGGCGCAGAATCTCAGCTTTCCCATTTGTAAAGTGAGTTGCCGGCCCTCAGCACCTCCCCAGTGTAAACGGAGACAGTGTTGCCTTGCTGGGGCTGCCAGCAGCCTGAAGCCGTAGCTCTGAGAGCGTGAACTCTCCTGTCCCCTGTTAATGTCATTGGGGTGTCAGCTGAAATGGCAGGAGTGTTTCCTGGCTGATCACTCGAGCAGGTGGAATGGGGAGAGGGCGGGAGTGAAGCCTTTGTGGGGTGGGAATAGGGGGTTGCTGTAGGGAGGGAAGAACAGAGGAGAGACAACAACAAGGAAGCGAGAGAAAAATGGGGAAAGGAGGGTGGGAAAGGCAGGGAAACACAGGGAAGAACCAGCAGGGCCCTACAGGGTGTCCGGGAAGGGGCTGTTTTCCTCCTGAGTGACACGGAACGTGACAGGCAAAGAACTAAAATTTTATTTCCCATGCGAAGGGCAGATTCCCCCCTTGTTCTTCGTACGTGGGTGTCCCATGGAGAGCAGTGGGTGTTCTGCTGTGAATGGAGCAGGGCACAGAGTCCTAACCTGATGCCCTGGCCACTGGCCGTAACGGACAAGGCAGTGTGGCCCTCTCTGCCAAATGAGCTGGACGCCCCAGGGTTACTGCTTCAGCTGAAGGGTTTGGGGGTTTTGGCATTAAAGGGCCCACGTTCATTCCCTGCTGGAGCCCTGGGCTCTGTCTGAGGCCACTGTCAGCATGTAGGACCTGCCCACTCTTTGGTCTGTGTCTCCTCCCTTTCCACATAATCCCCCTGCTGGTGCCCCTTGTTCCTGCAGTAACCCAGCGTAGGGGGTGGCTCTGCCCCCCACAGAACCAGAGCGTCCCTGAGAAAGCCCCGAACAATGTCTCCGTTCCTTGCTCGAGTGTCTCCCCACTTCCCGTCTCTCTGGGGAGCACAGGGCTGAGGTGACTCACCCTGACACTGACTATCTCAGGCTACAAAGCTCAGATCCAGGTTTTGTGAAGTTTGGGGGTTGCTGGGCTCAGGGTCTGGGGCTCAGGCCTGTTTCTCACCCCTCCTTTCCCCATCAGGGAGGACGGGACGTTTTGGAAGCCAGAGCCGTCGTTTGCGGAGCTGGAGAAGAGACTCAGCGATTTCTCTCTGCAAAGTGCCGTGCTGCAGGAGGTGCTTCTGGGATTCAAAGGTGAGTTGGAGTCTGGGGGTGGCGTCTCCTCTGGTTAGAGCGACCCTGACCCTGGGAAGGAGTCGAGGACTCTAGTGATGTCACTGATCCTGGGCTCCATCTCACAGCCCAGCTCAGCGAGTCGCCCTTCCCCATGGAGCAGCCCTGTGGGGCTGGCTCTGCCTGCAGCGGCTGCGTTATCGGCCTCTGATCTCTGTCACCATCTCGTCGTTAACAGCAGTTCCATTAATAAGCAATGGGGGTTTCTCCATGAATGTGAGGGCCTGAATTCTCACCTCTCCCGTCTTCTCCTTCCCCTAGAGACGCTGCGACGGGAGCTGGGGCGCGACACAGGTACGTGTCTGTCTCTGACTGGCCAAGGGGAGATTTCAGCCCAATAACCATGTTAACGACAGGGGATTGCAGCCTCCAGCACCTGGAAGCCGTGTAGCAATGGGAAGCGATGTTACTTTGTTCTTGCACCACTATATTTTCAACTGACTTGTCTCTTAAATATTTTAGCTCAGGGATCAGCAACCTTTGGCCGGGCCGGTTTGTTTACCTGCAGTGTTGGCAGGTTTGCCCGATCGCGGCTCCCACTAGCCACAGTTTGTCACTCCAGACCAATGGAGGCAGCAGGAAGTGGCAGGCAGCACATCCTTCAGCCTGCGCCGCTTCCTGCATCCCCCATTGGCCTGCGACGGCAGACCACGGCCAGTGGGAGCTGCATTCGGCCGAACCCGTGGATGTGGCAGGTAAAGAAACTGGCCCGGCTCACCAGGGTATGTGGATTGGAATTTCCCCAAGGTCCTTTAAGTGTTTCTTGATTGGGCACTTGATTTGCAAATTCCTTTCTGAAGAAGCTGACCTAATGCTTTACTAAGGCTACGTCAGAATCAAAACACACTGATGTACAAGAACGTAGCCAATATTCATAACTTTAACTGCAAAAATGATACACCCACACAGGTAGTATCATCATCAGCAGCAGCAAATTATAATCTTTTCATAGGCACCTTACACGACAACCGTTGTACAACATTTGCTGCAAATATAACAGTGGTTGCACCAATGAACTACACAGTCACAGGTTATATTAATAACATCACAGCCAGGGCTGGTGTTAGGGGGTAGCAAACAGGGCAACTTCCTGGGGCCCCAGACCCCCACAAAGCTACATTGCTTCAGCCCTGGGTGGTGGGGCTCAGGGGCCCAGACTTCAGCCCCATGCGCTGGGACTTCAGCTTTCTGCCCTGGGCCTCAGCGAGTCTAATGCCGGCCTTGCTTGGCAGCCCCCTGAAAGCTGCTCACGGCCCCGCAGGGGACCCCAGACCCCTGGCTGAGAACCCCTGCCTTACCCCACGAGTCACAGCAATGTTCAGGTTACTGCCAGGCCCGAAGGACCAGTCACTTCCTTAGGTCAAATGACTCTTAGATCTTCCAACAAAGACGACACTTGTAGCCAGTCCTGTCACAACCAGTATTAAGATTTATTTGAAAGGAAAGGAGAGTTGTTTACAAAGTTAAAGCAGTGTGACAAAGCTCTGTCCTTGTCTCCATGGGCCCTGCATTTCCTGGTGGATTTCGCTAGCCGCAGAGGCTCACTGTGACCCTCCACGTAGCCCTTCTCTCTAGGGACAAGGGTCACAGCCCACTGAGCCATTTTCATCGTAAGCCAGCGAGGGAGGGGAGGCAAAGCTACCCTCCCTTGCACAGTCTTTGTTGTCTCCCAGTCTCAGTGATTAATCAGGGGAGCAAAGGGGGAGCCCAGGACCCCCCTCTACTCTAGGCTCCAGCCCAGGGACCCTAATAGTATCAGCTGTGGTATCTGACCTTTTAGAAACAGGACACATACAATTCCCTGTTCTACTTCCCCACAGCAGCCCCACTTCCTCAGGCTCCACTTCACCCTTACCTCAGGGCTTCCTTCCTTGTGCCTGATCTGGTGTGCACTGCTCAGTCGCTCCCACAGCTCCTGTTCTGCACACACCCACCTGCCTAACTGGGAGCTCTTTAACTAGTTTCAGCCAGCCCCTGATTGGCTTCAGGGGTCCCAATCAACCTAGCTGTCTCCACGGCTTTCTGGAAGGATGTTAATTGGCCCCAGGTGTCTTGATTAACCTGGAGCAACTGTCCTTTGGTTACCATGGTAACAGGGATTTGTTTAGCCTGGGGCTAACATACCTGTTTCTCACTACTTTCCTAGAGCCAGCTGGCCTTGCCCTGTCACAGCAGCTAATCATCCAGATGCAGACAAATTACAGTCTTAAATTTCAAAGGTAATAGAAGGTTCTCTAATAAGCAAGCTCTGCATATTCTTTAGGACTAACCCCGGCTAAGCAGCTGAGGATCTCGTGCTTATGCCTAGGAACTTTGCCCCCCAGAGTCCAAGCAGCATACAGATCATCAGTTCCTTCTGTGTGGGGTTTTTCATCCCCTTCCTGCCATGTGCTCTGAGCTGGAAACTCAGCTAATGGGAAGTCAAGAGCACAACACCAGCCTTGTGTCTTCTTTAACATCCCATAATAGTCTCTCTGGTGTGGATGGACCTTTCCTGCCAGGCAGGGTGTAATGCATTCGGCTGTCAATCAGCACTTCACCTAGGTAAAGTCTCTCTCCTGTGTGGTGATTTACAGAGCCACAGAGGTTCACAATGCAACTAGTCAGATGTTAACCCAGGCAGCAACTCACAAGCATTCAATAAAGTCTAAGCATGTTCTTAGAATCCTAATACCTGTTTTAACAATACTAACACAGGTGAGTCAGACCGATTCCACTGTGTGTTTGTCCATGTTCAATTAAGACATAGAGGCTTGTGTAAGAGCTAACACCTCGTCTGCCAGTGTCAGAGGCAGGATGGGCAGGGATGGTGTCTCTCGTCTCTGTTTGCCAGAAGCTGGGAATGGGTGACGGGGATGGATCATTTGATGGTTACCTGTTCTGTTCATTCCCTCTGGGGCACCTGGCATTGGCCACTGAGCTAGATGGACCATTGCTCTGATGCAGTGGGCCCTTCTTATGTTCACAGTCTGTATGAGGAGTATCTACTCATTTGGACTCACTGGGGAGCCACAGAAAGGAACAAGATGTGCTGAGGCAAGAAGGCCCAGTCTCAGCACCCCCGGGGTCACGCTTCCCAAAAGCTAAAACTAGGCCCTGCCAATGAAAGGGGCACTGCCAGGAGAGACTGGATAAAGGCTGGAGCATCCAACAACTTAGTTAACCTGAGAGAGCTGCCTTGGGGACAGTGACAGGGAGAATCCCCAGAGTGACTCCTTTGATTCTGCTCTTCTCTGGCCTTTGGTTCTTAGAATCATAGAACTGGAAGGGACCTCGAGAGGTCATCTAGGCCAGTCCCCTGCCCTCAAGGCAGGACTCAGTATTATCTAGACAATCTCTGACAGGTGTTTGTCCAGCCTGCTCTTAAATATCCCCAGTGATGGAGATTCCACAACCTCCCTGGGCAATTTATTCCAGTGCTTAACCACTCTGACAGTTAGGGAGTTTTTTTTCCTAATCTCCATCCTAAACTGCCTTAAATCCATTGCTTCTTGTCCTATGGTCATGTCCCCTCTGAGTCTTCCCCAGTTTTTTTCAATCTTCCCTCATAGGTGATGTTTTCTAGATCTTTAATCATTTTTGTTGCCCTTCTCTGGACTTTCTCCAATTTGTCCACATCTTTCTTGAAATGTGGCCCCCAGAACTGGACACATTACTCCAGTTGAGACCTAATCAGCATGGAGTAGAGCGGAAGAATTTCTTCTCGTGTCTTGCTTACAATACTCCTGCTAATACTTCCCAAAATGATACTTGCTTTTTTGCAACACTGTTGACTCCTATTTCGCTTGTGATCCACTACGACCCCCAGATCCCTTTCCGCAGTGCTCCTTCCTAAGCCGTCATTTCCCATTTTGTATGTGTGCCACTGAGTGTTCCTTCCTAAATGAAGTACTTTGGATTTGTCCTTATTGAATTTCATCCTATTTACTTCAGACCATTTCTCCAGTTTGTCCAGATGATTTTGAATTTCAGTTCTATCCTCCAAAGTCCTTGCAACCCCTCCCAGCTTGGTATTGCCCGCAAACTTGATAAGTGTAAGAGAGAGACTCTGCTCCTGGGAGGGTTTCATCATGTGTCAGAGGGCTACACCCTGGTGGGAGGGGGCTAGGCCTGTACTGGGATAAGGTCACTCTGTGCTTCACAGTGTGGCAGAACCTAGAATGTCCATTAGCAGGGAACAATGCTGGGGGGAATCGACATGTGGAAAGGACAGAAACCCTGTCTGAATTCTCTCACATTGCCTTTCTCGCCCTAGCAGGCTACAGAATAACGTCCACGTTTCTCCCCAAATCATCCCCTCCTCCCAGGGGGAAGGAAATGGCTGCAATGGAGCTGGCTCAGGTAAGGGATTCTCAGGGAGCTGGTGGTGGGTTCTGCTTGGAGGGAGAGAAGCAGTAAATGTACAGGAGGGTGGTAGCCAGTGATGAGCTGCCAAAATATTAACAACAGGTTCCCTTGTCCTCACCTCACGAGGGGGTCATGCCCCCCCAGGGGTCGTGCCCCTTCCAACCCCCCATGCTCCTTGACACCCCCCCTGGGGACCCCTGACCCATCTCCCCCGTCCCCTGACTGCCCCCTGCCGCCCCATCAAACCCCTCCTCTCATTCTTGATGCCCCCCTGGAACCTCTGCCCCATCCAACCACCCCTTCTCTCTGTCCCTGACTGCCCCCCACCACCTCATCCAACCTCTGCTCCTTCCTGACTGCCCCCCGGGACCGTTGCCCCTATTCAGCCCCCTTGCACCCTGCCCTCTGACTGCCCCGACCCCTATCCAGCCCCCCACAACCTCAAAGGGGGAGGAGAAGAAGGGTGGAGCTTTCAGAGGAGAAGGGGAGGTGAGCTGGGGCCAGGGGCCGGGTGGACAGCTGCCCGAACATTTGTTAAATTTAAAAGCTTTTTTAGAACCAGTTGTCCTGGAACAACCGGTTCCAAAAAGGCTTCTAAATTTAACAACCGGTTCATGCGACCCAGCTGGAGCTCACCACTGGTGGGAGCTGCTAGAGATGGTGGGAGGCAGGAAATATCCTGGGTGGAGAAAGGGAGGGGACAGGATGTGACAAACCTGCTGACACTAGTGTAGTTTAGGGTGTGATGGGTTGTCACCCCCAGGGGGCAGTCTGGGAACCGCTGTGCCCTCTAACCCTCAAGCCAGGCTGGCCCTTCTCACACTGCTTTGCTGGAGATTCAGCCAGCCTCTCCAGGCCCTGTTATCACCCAACACGACAGCAGGTGGCGCCATGCACCCAACTAAGCTACCTGAGTGCTTTACCTGAGCCACTCAAGGAGAGAGAGAAGACAACAGCCAATTTCCCAGCGATAAGTGATAGCAAACAGATCAAAGCAGATTACTTAGCAAATAACCAAAAACTCAAACCAAGCCTAACATACTAGATGGATAGAATTTGAATTAGCAATTTCTCACCCTGACTGATGATAGTCCACCAAGTTTCCATACACAATCTAGAAATCCCTTTACCCTGGGACCAGCACTTCCCCCACTTCAGTCTTTGTTGCTCAGGTGCTGCCAGGAGTTCTCTTGTGTGTGGGGAATGAGGCCAAGAGATGATGTCACACCCACCTTATGTAGCTTTTCCATAGGGCAGGAACCATTTGTTCTAAACTCAGTTCCCAGTCCGGTTTGTGGAAAAATACAGGTACCAAAATGGAGTTTAGTGTCATGTGGTCTGGTCACATGCCCTAGAGTGCCCTGCTGAGTCATAGTAGCCATGACTCATAGGCTGGCTGAAACATTCACAGGAAGGCTAAGCTCTTCCACAGTCCATTGTCTTTGTTGATAAGCCATCAGCACTGTCTGGCTTCTTCATTGTTGTACCTGAAAGGCTCGTTGTGGGTGTTACCCAGAGTAAGCACATTTGAAAGACAGATACAGAGTCAATATCCATAACTTCAGATACAAACATGATCCATGCACACAGGTAGGATAATCGTATTCAGCAAATCATAACTTTTCCAATGACACCGCACGTGACTCATCTTGTACAAAATGCCTCATGTCCTAATCATATTATAATCCTGCCACTATGCTGAATATGGGCTGTAGTGTCAGATAGCTCCTAATGTCAAGGCACACAAGTGTAGGGAATGAAACTTCCCGTCTTTGTGGAACAGGAAATAACCCTCCACCCAGGGCTGGGAAAACTTCCCAGACTCCCAGTGCTGGCGCCTGAACCTACTGACACTTCATTAGTTACCCCCACCCCCGATCTTTGTGGCAACTGCAAACGTTATCGGTGATGATTTTATATTCTCTTCCAGGTCATTGATAAGAATGTTAAATAGCACAGGGCCAAGATCCAATCTTACGGGAACCCCCTAGAAAGAAATCCACTCAACCATGGTTCCCTATTTAAAATCCCAGTTTTTAATCTATTTAATGTATGCCACGTGTATTTTGTACATTCTAGTCAAAATATTGTGCTGAAGCAACTCATATGCCTACGTATATTACATCAGTACTATTAGCTGCAACCAAACTTTTGATCTCATCCAATAAGGATATCCACTTAGTTTGATAGAATCTATTGTGTCTAAACCTTTTTAATGGATACTAATTACATTACTCTCCTTTCTTTATTAATGAAATCCAGTATCGGCTGCTCCATTCTTTTGCCCAGTATCGATTTCAGACTGACACACTTGTCATTAGCTGCGTCATCTCTTTTATACTTTTTAAAATATTGGCACAGCATTAGCTTTATTCCAGTCTTCTGGAATTTCCCAAGTGTTCCAAGTCCTAATTAAAATCACCATTAACAGTCCACCACGCTCCTCCAGCAGGTCTTTCAGAACTCTAGTTATCTGGACCCACTGATTTAAACACATCTAACTTGAATAGCTGCTGTTTAACGTCCTCGTGAGTTATTGTTGAAATGGAAAGACTGTCAGTGTCAGCATCTTATGATATGAGTTACATCATCTGTTTTTCTCCAAATCCAGGAGAGAAATATTTATGAACACTTTTACCTCTTCTCCATGATTGTTGATAATTCTGCCATTTCCATCTAGTAATTTATCACTACCATTGTTAGGATTAATTTTGTACTTTTAAAACCACCTTCTTATTTTCGTTGGTTGATCATTGATTTCTGTTAGCTTCCCTTACCAACTTTCTACAATTCTGACCTTCTAACTTAGATTCTAACTTCCCCTTTCTTCCATATATTTTATTTCGAGAGTGTTGGGATTCCTACCAGGGAGCTACCAGCAGGGTCCAGAGACAGCCCAATCTCCTATATTAAGCTCTGGCTAGTAGCTATGTGATAAATGTGATGACCCTGCCTCCGTCTGTCAGCTGGGAGACACAAAGGTTCTCTCTTTCTATCCTCTGATGCTTCCTGGATGCTCTAGGCAAGGTGGGGTGGGACTCTGTTAACATGTGACTCGCGGAGCTTCCATTTACCTGGTGCTGCTGTTCTGTGAACAGTGGGGTTGTGAGTGTGGCAGCAGGTATTGAGTGTTGGACTCTTTCTCTTTCAGGGACCGGTGACCTTCGAGGAGGTGGCTGTGTATTTCACCACGGAAGAGGGGGCTCTGCTGGACCCCACTCAGAGAGCCCTCTACAGGGATGTCATGCAGGAGAACTATGAGACGGTGACCTCGCTGGGTAAGGAGTGGTGATAACTTTATACCTTTATTTGCCACACAAGTTTTGACAAGTTTCCTTGCCCCCCCCTTTTTTTGCCTTATCTCCCACCCACTAGTATCATTTTTGTCATGTGCCTTTTTGGTGCCGTCAGTCATTTTAAAATTGCATTGTATGTATCCAATAAGGATATTAATGTATCCTTATTGGATACATTAATAACTGCAGCTTTCATGCCTTTTCCTCATTTTAAGAGGAAAGTACGCCACCTGTAGAATTCTAAATTGAGTAAATGGGTGTATGATTCATGCATGGCTTGTGTGACAGTCAGATGAGCTCCTATTTTGATAGGAGAGCGTATAATGTTGCCATTCAGGACCCCACGGGTGAAGGGAGAACAGAGCTGTGGGAGGGGAGGAGAAGGGGGGAGTAGATAATTCTGGGGTGTCAGGACATGGGGAGGGTGTGTGCAGGGTTAGAGCTAAGAAGCAGCAGGGAGGGACGAGGTTGTGAAAGACGAGGAGGGAACACAAGAAGCTCCCAAGGTGCCGGCAGGTGGTGCTGGCTGAGAGTAATGGGAAGAAGTGGAGAGGAGTGTGCAGGAAGGGCACTGAGGAAGTGGCTCATTCTCAGGTGCTGAAGCTAAGTGGCCTGTCCTTGTGGAAGAGTGGGAGCCCTTGGGGGTCTAGTGCACTCAAGGGGCACCTCCCAAGGACTGTTTAAAAGCCAGGGCATTGCAGAGATCCTATGGATCCATGACAGTGCCAGAGGTTCAGCCTTATGGGGGAAAAGATATAAAACAAGAAAAGGATTTAAATTTGTATTTACCATCACCCCCTCATCAGTCCTCAGGGGAATCCCTGATCAGTTCCAAAGTGTATTAAAACCTTCCTTAAAGGCTTACCTCCTTGGTTATCAGGTGGCGTATTTTCCCTTCACCCTCTCACTTCCCTGGTTCTTGTCACGCAGACAGCAAGCAGCAAAAGACCAGAAGTCTGAAGCACAGATAATGCGATGTTTATTGGGGTTATTTCCAAGCAAGCATATTCCACTGCCCTAATGAACTTACACCTAGAAAAAATAATTATGCAGCAGACAGAAACAATTAGAGAACCAGACTGATTAACAAGGTAAAAGTGGTGGCCATAAAGATAAAACAATACAGAAATGAGGGTTTCACAACCACAAGCGTTGAGAAGTGATTTCTTGCCAGACAGGATGCTGTCAAACTAAGTTTTCTTTAACCATCTTAAGATCTGTTTCTTTATCTGGTGGTGATGGGTGCTGTCCAAACAGGATCATCTTCCTAACAGCCCAGTAGCACCTTATTTCAGTGTGACTGGTTTGGGATGTGAGGATGTGACCCTTTGCTTCCCAGCTTATGGCTGCCCCTGCTGCTTAGCCAAAGGCCTTAGCCTAAGAACAAGGCCTCGGACTATCCTAGTGAGAGAAGGCCCAGACACAGGCAGACTGAGATTTTGATTCTTAGCTAGTTACAGGGGTATAAAGACAAAGTGATAAAAATACCCCTAAGTTCTTAAAGTCTAGGCTTTACAGGCAGGCCTGAATATGTCTGTTCTAACAGTGGGTTCTAGCCCTTCCCCCGTTCTGTGTCTGTCTTGTCTATTTAGATAAGGGGTTGGCACCCTTTCAGCAGTGCTGTGCTGAGTCTTCATTTATTCACTCTAATTTAAGGTTCCGTGTGCCAGTAACACATTTTAACGTTTTTAGAAGGTCTCTTTCTATAAGTCTATAATATAGAACTAAACTATTGTTGTATGTAAAGTAAATAAGGTTTTTAAAATGTTTAAGAAGCTTAATTTAAAATTAAATTAAAATGCAGAGCTCCCCCCTCGGACCAGGGGCCAGGACCCAGGCAGTGTGAGTGCCACTGAAAATCAGCTCGCTGCCGCAGGTTGCCTACCCCTGATTTAGATTGTAAATTCTTCAGGGCATGGGCCATCTACTATTCTCTGTTTGCACTTTGCCTAGCACAATGGGGACCCACTGTTAGTTGGTCCTTAGGCACTAAGGTGGTGAATATGATTTGTTATAATAGTAACTCTCCTGCCACTTTGAGCCAAGGAAGATGGCCTTGGGATGCGTAGCCTTATTTGGGGTGTGTTAGTAATGTTGATTTGATTTATCAACTTAATTTAATTTGTATTGTGATTATTTTAATTCATTAATAATAATACTTAATCATTTATATTAATTAAGATGGGTTTAGGCTCGCCAATTTGTTTGATCAGAAGATAAAAGTTCGTGTTTCGAATTGGGTTCCACAGAATTGATAAAGGGACCTTCGGGGGTATGACAGGAAGCTCACAGTGAGACAGATATAGTCATAACGACTCTTTATTAAACTCAGTGAAATAGTAAGTAAATTGTAAAACAGATAAAATTACAGAGTTACAATTGTATTACAGTTATTCAGTATATACATATGATGATACAATATTATGTGCTGCAAACTTTGGTTAATATTCACACCCTGTTTTGATAAACTGGTGTTGGCCTCACCTCTGGCGGTTCTGGTTTCACAGCTCTTGCAAGGGAAACTAATGTAAAGAGCTGTCAAAGCTACTTTGGAATTTACTTTTTAGCTCAACTAAATAATCTAATACACAAATTAAAATAAAGTTTAGACAGACCAAGCTTAGCTGAGTCCCTTTTGAACTTAAGGTTTGAAAAGAAAATAAGTGCGGTCTATTACTGGTTAATAGCCTTCGTAGATGGATAGCATGAATACGTAGTTGAAGATGGTGAAGTGTAGAGAAGAAGGAGGATGTCAAGGTGGGGGTGGGGATACCATAGTGAAGTAGGTTACCTCTTTTTATAGAAATAAATGCCGGAAATTCTTCCTCTTATGCCCAAATTTCACTCTTCCCCCATAGAAATGTTAGGGTACGCTTACTCCATAGGCTAGTATGTTTGTGCGTATGGATGACAGGTATCTGCACACTTGTGGGGTACTTGTTAAGTCTGTGAGTGCAACTTTGAAAAATCCCCTTTGCCATTCTTCATTGTCTGTTGGTCTAGGTAAAGGGTCTTAGACCTAAGCGTAGGCACTTTATTTGGGTATAGGAAAAACAGTTCCTTTTCTGGGTAAAAGGGCACAGGATGTAGCTATGCTAACTTTGCTTTAGCTGAAAATGCAGGTTTTTGTCCTGTAGGTTTCTTGCATTACAGCCAAATGTATTTTTAATATGAATTAATAAACCTATCACAATACTGTCCTTATAAGAAAAGAGATATTTATGCAGGGAAGCAGATGAATCCTGAGGGCTACAGATGTTACTGCCTAAAAATGAGATGGGGTTAAAACTATGGAATATTCTTTGTGACAAGTATCCCACAAATTCCACTGACCTCCCTTGTTTTCTTTGCCTGCAGTAGGGTTTCCAGTTTCCAAACCTGATGTGATCTCCCAGCTGGAACGAGGGGAAGAACCGTGGGTCCCAGACATCCAGGGCTCTGAGAAAGAAGTGTTCCCGAGAGCTGCCTTCGCAGGTGAGGAATTGGTTCAACAACTCAACAACTGCTTAGGAATGCAGGAAACATTTGGGATGCCCTACAAAGACCCTGTGAGCTTTTCAAATTCAGGGTTGTTCCCTGCAGATGAGTGACATCTGCCATAATGATTCCACATGGCTTCCTTCCTATTCTGACTGACAACTGGCAGCAGGTCGCTCCCTGATCTCACTTTCCCCTGAGAGTTATGGTGCAATGAGGACCCAGAACTGATGCCTTCCTCTCTTCTCTGTGGAAGGGTTTGGGGAAAATCAGCACCTGATAGGTTTGATCTCTCCCACATATATTTTGGTTTGTTCATCCCTTTTTCCATTCCTCTGTCTGACGTTTCCTTTTTCTCAGGCACAGGGAGTGACCTATGTCTGGATTCTCTCTGTCTCCCATCCGGAGTTGGGATGGTGAGTGAAAACGAGGAGGAGAAACCCCAGCAGGAAGACACTGTGCAAGTAGATCCACATTGGATGTTATCAGGAAGATCCAAAGGGAATGTTTCCAGGAGTTGTGCACTCCCAGAAAACACAAAAGCCTGTGAGACTCAGCAGAGGCCAGAGGAAAACTACAGTAGCCACTCAGACCTTATTCCACGCAACAGAATCAACTTGGAAGAGACACACTACATGTGCCATGAGTGCGGGAAAAGATTCAATCGGTGCTCACACCTTATCACGCATCAGAGAATCCACACAGGGGAACTGCCCTACTCGTGCACTGAGTGCAGGAAAAGCTTCGGGCGGAGATCTCACCTTATCAGGCATGAGAGAATCCACACAGGGGAGACGCCCTACACGTGCTCTGAGTGCGGGAAAAGCTTCATTTGGAGCTCTCAACTTATCACACATCAGAGAATCCACACAGGGGAGACGCCCTACACCTGCTCTGAGTGTGGGAAAAGCTTCAATCAGAGCTCATCCCTTATCAGACATGAGAGAAGCCACACAGGGGAGACGCCCTACACGTGCTCTGAGTGCGGGAAAAGCTTCAGTCAGAGCTCAAACCTTATTAGACATCACAAAATCCACATAAGAGAGAACTGTTATAAATCCCTTGACTAGGGCTGGCCAAAGTTTGTTTTTTTAATTACATTTGCTAATTCCCACATGGTGCAAAAATCACTATCTTCACCGTGGTCTCTCAGCTCCACCAGATCAGTTGCCTGCTTCTGCCTGTTGCAGCTCACCCTTCTTTGGGGTCAGGCCTGTGATCTTTTCTATCAACTCCTTTCCTTTGAGTCGTAGGAGTGTGTGTCCCTCCTGCCAGGAATGTTCATCAGCTCCAGGTGGGGGGAGAGGTTTGATCCCAACAAGCTACACTGAGGCAAAAAGTACCTGTGCCTGACATCCACTAGGGCTGTACATGGCGTTGGCTGCTCAAGTTAGTGATCTTAATGTAAACATTTGTAGTGCAGATGCAGCCCAGGTGCAGGGGTTGGCATTAGCTTTCCCCTTGACCTGACCTAAACTCCATCACTTTCCCTAGTCTAAACAAACCCTCAGCATCACGGTTATACTGTTCCCCCATTTCACAGCAATTGTTAGTCATCGAGTTCTCCCTTGGGGAACAAATTGTTTCATTCCCAGTTGCTCTGATGTTGCTTCAGGTTGTGCTGGGGAGCAGATATTTTTATTATCAATTTCTGCACTTAAACTATATTGACCTATAACAAAGAGCAGGAACAGGGCAGGGATAGGGGAAAATGTCATTTCACCCACTGTAACAACAGACGTAGTTAGGGTAAGTCAGAGGGATTCCCTTATTCCCCATCACCATCCTCCTTCAATCCATGCTAGAACCTAAGAATCCTTTTCCCCCGTTGTGGGATGGGAGACTTCCAAAAGTGCTCCCTGTGCTATAGCACATGGCTAAGCTCAGAGAATAAACCCCAAATAGCCCCTGAGCTTTGCTTTTTGAATTCTGTGTTTCGGATTACTTCAAGCCTGGGCACTGTGATTATTTACCAGTTTCTTTATCACTGTTTTTACCACTGTTTCTGTAACATTTTTTGTTTTTTTTATGGGACAGGGTTGTTATTCCTTTGCCTAACCCCAACCTGGAAGGCCAGGGTGTCTGTTTTCTCTGGCCCCTCCCCACAGACAAATCTGACCTGCCAGGAGCAAACAGGCCCACCGGTCACACACACAAAGCAGATAGACACACACAAGACACAGAAGAAACTGAATTATTTGAGCTATCAACATTTCCACTTTCCCACAGCATGTTAGTTCTGAAGGTTGTTTTAATTTGTTTATTTTCTTGGAACCAGAAATGGGGAAAGAGAACACTGGAGTCAGTGGAATTACAGCAGGAAGGGATAAGTCTCATGATTCGTCACTAACCAAAGGCTTTGTGAACAGAGCAATAATGTTACTGAATGGTCTGGCTAACCCCCTGTAGTTAGAAACAATCAGCTCTATGGGTGGCAAATTTACAGAGGCTCTGCTGCTGATCATGAAATAGAAGCACATTGCCTTTAAACAGCTATTTCAATGCCTCTGGAAGTACAGAAAACAAAGATCTGTGTTAAAGGAACGTTGCCATTTCTCAGAGCCCCAATTTCTGTTGTGTGTGTACAAGAAGGTTTGAATGTGTAGCAGGTAGTTTAGCAAAACTTAACTATTTTATGTGTGTAACAGGCTCCTGCCCACCTCCAGCAGAGGTTTCAGTCACATACGATGGCAACTTACCGAATGTCACACAAATTAGTCCATCCCTCCCCATATTCAGTCTCTGACCGGAATGTTCGAATGAGGCAGAGAACTGGGAAAGTATCGCAGTAGGAATACATTAAAAAGTGGGATTAATCAGAGCTGGGCTGCAGACAGAGCCTGTTCTAGAGCTGGTGAAATGACAGGGAGAGACTCCCGCTAGTGCTGGCTCTGAAATAGCAGAAGCAGATCGAAGAGAATGAGCTCATGTGGGAGCTTTGGGCAGCTGCCCTGTCAGTGCATCACTTACCTGGCAGGTGTTACACAAAACACAGCACTTCCCCCCACTGCCACCACTTCATTACACTGTCCATGGGGCTGTTTGTCCTGCAGGACTTTGATCTCTCCGGGTGGTCCATGGTGATTCATAACAGAGCCATTAGGGGAGGAGGAGTCATCCCAATGGAAATCTCTCCACTTCTTTCTCAGTGTTACCTTCTTAGCCCTGGCTTTGGAGATGACATTAGCCTTATCCTGTCTTGATTTTAGGTAGGATTTTGATCACCTTCTGGGGCTTGGCAGCTTAGAACTTTTGAGGGCTTTTCTCTTCCTTTTTGGTCCCCGCTGCAGTCAGTACATTCTAGACATGGGCATGGTGACCTCCCTGGGGATCTTGACAGCTTTAGCCAGCTTCTTGGTGGCTATTATCCTGCTCACAGCCACTGTCTTCTTCTCATGCCTTGTCCTGGGGGCCCAGCCGTTGGCTGAATGTGAAGGAGCCAAAGTGCTGGTGACTTTAGCCTGCAGCAAGTTGCCTTTGCTCGTCAGACTCCTGAACCCCAACTGGATGTGGTTCTTGTTCTGCTGCACAGCACAGCCCTGGAGAAGAGGGATCTGCAAATGTACATTCCTATGATCCCTTTGTTTAATTGATGAAAACATAAACTAGACACTTAGAGGATTGGAACTGATTTCAGCTGATGGACAGGTGTGCTAGGTTTTTATGCATTTGGACAGCGAAATGTTGAGTGTTCACATTCATTTCAAGCATCATCGTATGGTGGAGCTCCTGAACATAATGGAGAATGGTTTTTGTAAAGGAAAATCATGCCTCACGAATCTACTATAATTCTTTGAGGGAGTCAACGAGCATGTGGATAAAGGCGATCCCGTGGATATAGTATACTTAGATTTTCAGAAAACCTTTGACAAGGTCTCTCCCCAAAGGCTCTGAAGCAAAATGGGATAAGATGGAAGGTCCTCTCTGGGATAGGTAACTGGTCCAAAGGCAAGGAAGAAAGGGTCTGATTTTCAGAATGGAGAGAGGTAAATAGTGGTGTCCCCCTGGGGTCTGTGCTGGGACCAGCACTGCTCAACATACTCCTGAGTGATCTGGAAAAAGGGGTAAACAGTGAGGTGGCAACATTTGCAGATGATACAAACCAACTCAAATTAGTTATGTCCAAAAGAGAGTGCAAAGTGTGACAAAGGGATCTCACCAAACTGAATGACTGGGCAGCAAAAAGGCAGATGAAATTCAATGTGGATCAATGCAAAGTAATGCACATGGGAAAACATGATCCCAATTCTACATCTAAACTGATGAGGTCTAAATTAGCTCTTACAACTTAAGAAAGAGATCTTGGAGTCACTGTGGATACTTCTCTGAAAACATCTACTCAATGTGCATCGGCAGTCAAAAAAGCCAACAAAATGTCGGGAAGTCATTAGGAAAGGGATGGCTAGCGAGAGAAATATAATATTGCCTGTCTATAAATCTGTGGTCTGCCCACATCTTGAATACTAGAGCTGGACCCCCATCTCAAAAAGATATATCGGAATTGGGAAAGGCACAGAAAAGGGCAACCAAAATGATTAGGGGTCTTGAAGAGCTTCCATGTGAGGTGAGATTAGTAAGACTGAGGGGAGTTTTCAGCTTGGAAAAGAGATGACTAAGTGGGGGCTAGGATAGAGGTCTATAAAATGACGACGGGTTTGGAGAAAGTAAATAAGGAAGTACCAGAGGGGTAGCTCTGTTAGTCTGGATCTGTAAGGAAGTGCTATTTATTCCTCATAGCACAAGAACTGGGGTCACCCGATGAAATGAATAGACAGCAGGTTTAAAATAAACCAAAGGAAGTATTTCTTCACCCAACACACAGTCAATCTGGGGAAACATTGCCATAGGATGCTGTGAGGGCCAAGACTATAACAGGCTCTACCAAAGAACTAGATAAGTTGATGGCGGACAGGTCCATCATTGGCTATTAGCCAGGATGGGCAGGGATACAAAACCATGCTCTTGAAGTGTCCCTAGCCTCTGTTTGCCGGAAGCTGCGAATGAGCAACGGGATGGATCGCTTGATGATTCCCTGTTCAGTCGATTCCCTCGCGGGCACCTGGCATTGGCCACTGTGGGAGGATAGGATTCTGGGCTGGCTGGACCATTGGTCTGATCCAGTATGGCCGTTCTTATGACCAATAGAGGGCAGTCCCCACCAGCAATATTTATATTTGGTGCACTGAAAGGGCCAACTTTCCAAAGCTGACCCAAAGGTTTAGTAAACGTGTTTTGGAGAAAACACTAAACAGAACAATGCGAATGAAAACTGGGAGCTATTGTTTAAGGAGCTTGTTAGACGGGGCCACATTGCCTAATTAGCTGAGCTTGCAATGGCTTTCCACTCAACTCTCTGACATTTCTCCGTCTGCAAATGTGGTACCCATTTTAAAACCTAGATCCAATCAATTACAACATGTCAGGGAAGATTCTAGGCATCAATGATCTGATCATTGGGTTGATGGCGGTAAACAAGAGATTCCCATAAGGCTCCCTCCCTCCCTCTTCCCAAGAGCCACCCTCATCCTCTCTCCCCTTTCTGCTCCCGCATCCTCTGCAAACTTTCGAAGACAGATGCCTCGTGATGGCCTTTGCTCGTGGGGATGTTGCCTCTTGGTCAGGGTTTCGGCCCTTTTGGGGGGAAGGATGCAGCAGATGGCGTGGGGGGGGGAGCCCAGGGCCTCCCATGGGCTCTGACCCAGGCCATTCTGAGGGCAACACTTCTTACCACCCCCCTATTGTCCTAAGTTCACAGTTTATCACAGGAAGCTCTGAAGGGTGTCAACTCACTGCTTGGTACCTCTTCTCAGCCGGGCGTGGCATGGCAGCTCTCTCCTTAGGGTGGCAGCTGCCTCTGTTGTGCTGACAGATCCAGGTTAGTGATGAGGTGGTGGGCGGGATTGAACCGGGGATCTCTGGAGCTTAGTGTGTGGGCCTCTACAGCATGAACTAAAAGCCACCCGGCTGTTAGCGAGGGCTGTAGAGAAGACATGTTTTATTGCTCCCTCTAAGTGATCTCGGTGCCACTAGCTGGGACACCACCCCACCCCCTGGAGGTGTGTGGGTTACGTACTTCCCCTAGCTGAGGAAGCGCATCCTGAGCTTCGGAGAGTTCCCAGCTGTAACCCCGGACGACCCCTGTAACAATGCGACCACTGGCGGGACACTGCTGAGAGTATCAATTCAGGACAAATTGCTTGGAGCAGGGCAGTCACAGCCCGAGGCTGGGTGCCCTTTACTATTAAAGCACGTCGCACCAGCCATGCAGAGAGGACTTTGGTTTCACCCCACTGGCCAATCGGACGTCATACAAGCAATTCCCTCAGCTATTCCAGTTCCCTTGTATCATCCCAGCCCCGCTCCTTAGGGGGATGAATGGTTATGAAAAAAGGTTCTCTTAAAGGACCAAGCCCCAGATGCAGGTCAATAGATGAGTCAGATCTTACCCACAAATCACGCTTTTGCAAATCTTTTAGCGTTGTTATGGAAAAATTGATCCATGTGTTGTGTTTTCAGTCAGATCAGTCTGAGGCCTTTTATTGATTAGAAGCACGCAGGGGAGAACCGTTATGGAAACGGCCTCCCCGAAGCTGGTTACAGACAGCCTTATAAAGCTTAAAACCACAATCATAATATGCAAGTTACACACATAATTTCCTTATTATTTTGCTAAAAAAATATTGCAAAGTTAATGCTGATTGGAGCAGGAGTAAATTTCTTCCATATTAGGCTTGTCCTGTTATTACTTATCTGTTCTATGCGGTTACGTATTGGCAGTCGGGGATATTACAAAATTGTTTTTCAGTCGGGGACTGTTAGGACTTTCCACTGTCTCCTCCGTGCCCCCCTACTTGGCTTGTCTAGCCGGCCCTGGCAGCCTGACATGAGGCCTGGGCCTACAAGGCCTTGGATAACACTGGATTTTCCCTTACAGCATCTAAAATATAAAGGTTTATTCATAAAAATAAAGAAATATAGATGAGAGTTAAAATTTTTAAAGGAATTAATTACACACACTAATGGCAAAGTTCTTGGTTCAGGCTTGTAGCAGAGATGGAATAAACTGAGGTTCAAATCAAGTCTCTGGAGTCCATCCACAGCTGGGATGGGTCATTCAGTCCTTTGTATAGAGCTTCAGTTTGTAGCAAAGTCCCTCCAGAGACATGAAGCTGCACTGAAAATAAGATGGAGACGAGGCATCAGCCTTTTATAGCCTCTTGCCATGTGGTCTTTGCTTTCTTTGTCCCAAGGACACTCTATCCAGCACGTGGCATAGAAAAACCTTAGAGTTCTGTCCATAGGCAGGTCCCTGCATACCTTGCTGAGTCACAAGGCTTATCTGCCTTCTCTCAGTGGGTCGATTGTGTAGCTGATGGTCCTTAGTGGGCCATCAAGCAGGTTAGGCAGAACTGACACCACTTATCTGGGGTGTTCCCCAGAAGCAGAGCACAAGTTTGAAATGCAGGCAGCATAAAGCCAATATTCATAACATCAACAACAAAAATGATACACATCTAGAGATAACATCATTATAATCAGCCAATCAGAACCTCTCCATAGACCTCTTACACGACAACCTTTCTACAATATTGGCTGCAAATATAGAACAGTGGCCGCAATGGTGATCTGTACAGTTACAGATTATGTCAATAACGTCACAGGAGGTGACATGGCATCAGTGAGACTGATACTGGAATAGCCTCCAATTTTGGTGTCCTCGTTTGAAAAAGATGTTGTGAAATTGGAGCTGGGGCAGCAAAGAGCCACCAAATGTTCTGAGGGCTGGAGAAAAATGCCTTCTAGGGAGCTATTGAAAGAGCTCAACCTGTTTAGCTTATCAAAAGAAGATTGAAAGGTGACTTCATTGAAGTGTTGAAGTGCCTTAATGGAGAGAAAAGATTGGATATTAAAGGGCTCTTGAATCGAGCAGAGAAAGGCATGACAAGACCCAGGGGCTGGAAGGTGAAAAGAGACAAATTCATATTACAACTAAGGCACAAATATTCAACAGCGAGGATGATTCACCACAGGAACAAGCTACCAAGGAAAGTGGTGGATTCTCCATCTCTTGATGTCATTTCATGAAGACTAGATGCCTTTCTGGAATGTGTTTGCCCCAAAAGTAGCTCTTGTGTCCTACAGGAGGCCTGTGATACGCAGGGGGTCAGATTAGATGCTCTAATGGTCTCTTCTGGCCATAAAGTCGACTAATTTCTAAAAAACTGAGTGTAGCATTGGGAGCAGCGTCTGATGTTTTCCTGTCTAGCCGGCTTGCTGCCTAGAACGAAAGCTCCTTGAGTGGGGTGATCCCCAGGGAGTAGCTCAAACCTCCAAAGTGCCTGGCCAGGGGCAGGACATTGGCACAGCAAGGGAGGGGTGTGGCAGTGACATCACAAAGGCCTTTGGCAGGACCTCAGACTATTGGTCCAAGGTGGTGGGGAGGTGGTGACCTCACAGAGAGATGCTGACATCAGCCAGGCAGGATGGGGCGAGGGGCCAGGGAAACCTCAGAGACCCCTGTGGCTTTGCTGCAGCAAGTCTCCTTCTCCAGGTCTCTCTTTGAGGACTGAGGGAGTATTCGGGTTCACGGACGTGAGCGCCAGGAGGAACCTCTTTTGAGTTTTCTCCTTCCCTTTTAGTGATTTTACTGGAAAACAGCCGTCCCTGTTTAGAAGGTAAGAGCCTCCTGGAGGTTTGAAACCTGTTCAATCTGATCCATCTGGTAACAGTTGAATTCTAGGCATGGAAAACACGAGCTTAAGGAGGAAGAATTTTATTCCACACCTGGGATTTTGTCCTTTAGAATCACTGAAGACATTGGGGTTTGTGCTTTTTGTTTCACTTTTTCCTCCATCCATCCCTCCCTCCTTTCTCTTCGTCTCTTGCTTCTTTTGTCTTTTCTCCTGTTCCCCTCCCAACACCAGGAGAGGGGTGGGTGGGTGGGTGGGTGTGTGCGCGCGCAGTGCTCTGCCGTTCCCACTGTGGGAGGTCCACTCAAAAATGTGGAGCTGAAATAGAGCTCAGGCAGTGATCCCCACCAGTGACCTGGGCCATCCTTTGGGCTCTCTGGTGAGAACCCTCAGCCTCCCGCCCTCAGTCTCTACCCTGATTGGCTGAGCAGGGGGTTATTGACAGGGAGGAGACTCAGGTCCTTGTTGTTCTCTTTCAAGACCAAGGAAATAAGTCAGAACCAGTTCTGTGTTTGATGAATTTTGCTGCTTCTCTGCATTAATGGTCTCTGAGCAGTTCATGATTCTCTCTAACATTGCAGTTCTCCTCAAATTCTTGCTGAATAATTCCTGTGCACTGTTGTTGGTCTGGAGCTCATCACAGAGCACTTTATTCAGGCCATTCAATGTCTGAAATTCAAGATCTGATGGTTAGTTTGTAAAAGCAGCAAAGAGTCCTGTGGCACGTTATAGACTAGCAGATGTTTCGGAGCATGAGCTTTCGTGGTTGAATACCCACTTCGTCGGATGCATGTAGTGGAAATTTCCAGGAGCAGGTATATTGAAAATCAGGGCTCTTGGGTCCTATTCCCAACTCTGCCACTGACTGGCCGTGTGACCTCAGACAATTCAATTCTCCTTTCTCAGCCTTAGCTTCTCCCTCTTTCGAGTAGGGATAATAATGATCCGCTCCTGCCTACCTCATGGTGGGTGGAGGCAGGGCCGGCTCTAGGTTTTTTGCCGTCCCAAGCAAAAAAAATTTTTGGCTGCCCCCACCCCAGCCCTGGGCTCCTCCCTGCACCTCCCTGCCACCCCAGACCTGGGCTCTGCCCCCTCCACCCACAGCCCCCTGCCACCCCAGCCTTGGGCTTTCCACTCCCAACCCACACACCCCTGCCATCACAGCCCTGGGCTCACCCCCCCCCACCTGCACCTCCTGTCACCCCAGCCCTGGGCTCTCCCCCCACACACACACACCCCTGCACTCTTCTTCCACCCCAGCCCTTGGGTCACTGGTAACTTGCTCCCAGGGTGGGTCATTCAGCAGGGATTTTGGATGTGCACAGAACACAGACAGGATTGGTTCCCATATGGTTACAGAGCTGCAGTAAAGTGGAACAATTTTCAGCTTGTGTGATTGGAGGATATCTGGATGCATATTATAAGACTGTCCTCCATAAATGAGGAAAAGTTGAGGTGCCTTTATTATTCTTTCTTACTCTGGGGAATTTGCCAATGCAATATCACTGTCTTCCTTTCAAACAAACAAAACTAGGATGGCAATCACTGTTGAAAATAGCAATTCCAGTTCTAATAACCCCTGGGAAGCATTTCTTGCTCAATTTTATCCTACTTTTTCTACAGCAAATGACAGTGGATCAGTATATTTGATTTGGGAGAAATGAAGTAACAGCTGCCCAAACTGAGCTGGAGCCCTCCTGAATGTTGAGGTGTTCAAATCTGGAAGGCAGGCGCTAGATTCACTTTCTGAACATTAGCTAAATCTGGAAAGGAAAAGTCAATTTCTGCTTCCACATCTGAGGAGTGGAAATCCTCCTACGTGCCTGGTGCTGTATCTAGAGCTGCCCAGGTCCAGCAGAGCCTCCCCTCCCTCACTTTTCATTTTAAATTCTAGTGGGGTCCACGTACCTCCCTTGCCAGGCTTCAGCTAGAGAGGGGCCCTGTACATTTAGTCCCCCCAATTCCTTCTTTGGGCGCTGCCAGGTGAGGTCACACCAGTATCCCTCAGCCCGTCTGGGGATGTCTTCTGAAGGGGATGTCTGGGGCAAAGCTTTCTAGTCCAAAACATCAGTAGCCGGAGGGGGGGGGGCGCCATTTTCAGCAGTTTAATGTTTGGTGCTGCAGTGAGTGACTGCTGGGTGCAGTGATATAGTGACCCCTGGGTCTCTGAATGAGGCTTTATACTGGGGGGGGTGAGGGAGCAAGTGGGGAGCAGGTGGGCGAGCGGGTGGGCAAGTGGCAGGTGGGCACAGAGGTGAGCAGTGAGCCAGCAGGGGCTCTAGGGGCGGGCAGGGGGGTTTCTGGCAGGGGAGGGAGGAGGTGAAAGGAGGTGAGTGGTGGGTGGGGGACTGACTAGCAGGAGATGCAGCAGGCCAGTGGGGGGCTAGGGGGTGAAGAGGAGTGTGATGGTGAGATCTGGTCACCCTACGGGGGCCGTTTCTTCTCCCTCCCCCAAACCTTCCTTTTCGGCCCACAGCTGTTACAGTGAGGAGGCGCTGGGGAAGGAGGGTTTGTTTCTGTGGGGTGGGCGGTGCTGCAGGGGGGTTGTTTCCACAGGGATGGGTGGGGCTGGGGGGGGTGTTTCAAGGGGGCTGGGTGGCACAGCCTGGGGGCGGGGCAGCTCCTGGGGGTGGGGCTCAGGCACAGCCCGGGGGCGGGGCAGCTCCTGGGGGCGGGGCTCAGGCTGGGGGCGGGGCTCTGGCACAGGCCGGGGGCGGGGCAGCTCCTGGGGGCGGGGCTCTGGCACATTGTGACGCAGGAGCCTGGGCTCAGCAGCTGCTCCCTGGTGGCCACGTGCTGCCAGCAGCGCTGGAGCCGCCCGGGCCGGAGCGGAGCCGCTGTTCTCAGCTGCAGCAGGAGCTGCCCCCGGCCCCGCTGGGCTCCAGGTGGGGACAGAGCCTGGGGCCCGGGGCTCCCCTGGGGGCGGCTGGCGGGAGGGGAGGGGAGAGGCCAGAGCTGCAGGCGGGGAAGGGCGGGGGGCAGGCGGGGGTTGATCGGTCTCTGGGCACCAGGGGAGCCCTGAGGCAGAGTGTGTGTGTGAGTGTCCCGGGCCCAGGCGTGCGCAGGGGGGAGCCCCGGCACCCCAATGCCCTGAGCCCGGCTGAGGAGGCTGCTCCTCCCCACTCCCGTGGGGGCTCCGGGGGGGGAGGCTGCGGCGGCTGCAGGCGGGTGCTTGGCCCCCCCCGGGAATGACCCGCTGCCGGCAGCTTGTGGTGCCTCCTCCGCGGAGCTTTTCCCCGGGGGCGGCCTGGGCGCAGCTGCGATCAGCTTTTTGCTGGGCAGGCTCCGCTCCGCTGCTCCCCCCCCTGCTCCTGGGGGGCTGAGTGAGCCCCCCCCAAACAGCCCCAGGGGTCGGTGGGGGGGCGGGGCCAGCAGCAGCAGAGCCCCCCCGCTCCCCTGGGGCTGCCCCGCCCCGCTCGGCCTGGGGGCTCTGCCAGGGCCCCCGCGTGAATCGCTGCTCCCTGCCCGCCAGGCTCGGCTCCGGCCACAGCAGCGGCGGGTGCCCCGGGGAGCCCAGCTGGGCTGGGGCTGGGGGAGGTTGGGGGGAGGAGAAGCTCCAGGTACCGGCGGGGTGGGGGAGAGGAGCCCCCCTGGGGCAGCGAGGAGAACCCCGGACCCTGGCAGAAGATGTGGGGCTGAAGTCCCCGGCTTGGGAGCCCCAGCCACCTTAGTGGCAAAAGTTGCAGGGCTGAAGCCCTGACCCGCCTCTGTGTAGAGCTGGCCTGAGCCCCTCTCGCTTCCATCCCCCCTGTGGAGCTGGCTCCCACTCTCCGGCTGTGGAGAAATTCAGCCCAAATCTCCCCATGTTGGTATCTCCATTCCCCCCCTCATCACCCAGCCATGGATGGATTTAGCCCAGGAGGCAGGGTCACTGTTGGCCCCATCGGGCAGGCGGGATCTAGGGCACAACGAGGTGAAGTGAGTTTCCCAAGGCCAAGCAGGGAGTCTGTGGCAGAGCAGAGACTCAAACCCAGAACACCTGAGCCCGAGTCCTGTGCCTTATCCACTAGGCAACCTTCCCCCCGAAGGAGAGGGAACCTCCTCCGCCACTTTGAGTGGGTAGGAGCAGGCACTAGACAGAGCTGCCAGGAGGTGGGGAGGGGGGTTGGATAGTTGGGGGGGGGTGATTAGTGGGTGGGTGGGTCTCTGGAGGGGGCGGTCAGGGGACAAGGAGCAGGGGGGGTTGGATGGGTTGAGGGTTCGGGGGGTGGAGCGGGGTCGGAGCAGGCAGGGAGCAGAGGGAGTTGGATGGGTCGGGAGTTGTGGGGGTCCTGTCAGGGGGCGGGGAGCGGTTGGATGGGGCGTGGGAGTCCCGGGGGTCTGTCTGGGGTCGGGGGGGTGGATAAAGGGTCAGGGGGACAGGTAGGAGGTAAGGTCCTAGGGAGGCAGTTACAGTGGGGGGGTATCAGGAGGGGGCAGTCAGGGGACAAGGAGCAGGGGGGGTTGGGGGTTCTGAGGGGGGCAGGAAGTGGGAGGCAGTGGAT
Source organism: Mauremys mutica (assembly GCF_020497125.1). NCBI lineage: Eukaryota > Metazoa > Chordata > Testudines > Geoemydidae > Mauremys > Mauremys mutica. The sequence continues at coordinate 5,935,216 of NW_025423255.1, forward strand.
GGGGTGGGGCTAGGGGGGGCTCCCTGGGTGCGCACCCTAATGAAATGTGCTGCACACGCCTATGGTCATGGGGGTGAGCTACTCACATCCTTTTCCGTTTTGTGCCATTTCTTTCCGTCTCAAAACCTGAGAACAATTCTCTCTAGTTCTTCCCCTTCTCTCTCCCCTCCCCCCATGTGGCTAGAAAACCCAAGGAGATTCCCTCGTTTTCCCTAAAATTATTGACTCTCTAGTATCTTATTTTCCCTATTTTGTCCATAATTCTTCAATTCTCCTCAGCTTTGGGATGTGAACCCAGCCCATTTTATCTGCAACAATTTGCCCTTGGGTAGGTGGGAATTTGCTGTCCTGTGTCATTCCCTGTGATGTTATTGATATAAACTGGGACCATATAGAACATGATTGCAACCAAGGTCTTATGTAAAGGGGGTCATATAAGGTGTCCAACACCAGGTTATGGGTTGCTGGTTATAATTATGGGCTCTATATGTATGTATCATTTTGTAGTTGAAGTTATGAGTATTGGCTCTATCCTGTCTGTATTTCCAACTTATGCTGTGCTTCTGGGAGACATCCCAGACAAGTTGGTGTTAGCTCTGCCTAGCCTGCTTGATGACCCATTAAGGACCATCAGCTATTCAACTGACCCATGGAGAGAAGGCAGATACGCCTTGTAACTCAGCAAAGTATGCAGGGACTTGCCCATGTGACTCCAGACTCCATTTTGCTGTCATTTTCCACAGTAAGAACAAAGAGGTTCTTACACCTCGAAAAGCCTATAAAAGGCTGATGCCTCATCTCCATCTTGTTTTCAATCCTGCTTCTTACCTCTGGAGGAACTTTGCTACAAACTGAAGCTCTGAACAAAGGACTGACTGACCCATCCCAGAGGAGGATGTACTCCAGAGACTTGTTTTCACCCTGCAGTTTACTCCATCACTGCTACAAGCCTGAACGAAGAACTTTGCCATTACTGCATGTAATTGATTCCATTTAACCAATTCTAGCTCTCAGCTCTCTCTTTTTCCTTTTATGAATAAACCTTTAGATTTTAGATTCTAGAGGATTGGCAACAGCATGATTTGTGGGTAAGATCTGATTTGTATATTGACCTGGGTCTGGGGCTTGATTCCTTGGGATCGAGAGAACCGTTTTCTTTTATTGGGGTGTTGGTTTTCATAACCATTCATCCGCAGGACGAGTGGCCCTGGTGGTGATACTGGCAGACTGGAGTGTCTAAGTTTCAGAGTAGGTGTATTCTATTTGCTACCCAAGATCCATAAACCTGGAAATCCTGGACACCCCATCATCTCAAACATTGGCACCTTAACAGCAGGATTGTCTGGCTATGTGGACTCTCTCCTCAGGCCCTATGCTACCAGCACTCCCAGCTATCTTCGAGACACCACTGACTTCCTGAAGAAACTATAATCCCTTGGTGATCTTCCAGAAAGCACCATTCTGGCCACTATGGAGGCAGAAGCCCTCTACACCAACATTCCACACAAAGATGGACTACAAGCCGTCAGGAACAGTATCTCCGATAATATCACGGCAAACCTGGTGGCTGAACTTTGTGACTTTGTCCTCACCCACAACTATTTCACATTTGGGGACAATGTTTACCTTCAAGTCAGTGGCACTGCTATGGGTACCCGCATGGCCTCTCAGTATGCCAACATCTTTATGGCTGACTTAGAACAACGCTTCCTTAGCTCTCGTTCCCTAACGCCCCTACTCTACTTGCGCTACATTGATGACATCTTCATCATCTGGACTCATGGAAAAGAAGCCCTCGAGGAATTCCACCGTGATTTTAACAATTTCCATCCTACCATCAACCTCAGCCTAGACCAATCCACACAAGCGGTCCATTTCCTAGACACTACTGTGCTAATAAGCGATGGTCACATAAACACCACCCTATACCGGAAACCCGCTGACCGCTATACTTACCTACATGCCTCCAGCTTCCATCCCGGACACACCACACGATCCATTGTCTACAGCCAAGCTCTAAGATACAACCGTATTTGCTCCAATTCCTCAGACAGAGATAAACACCTACAAGATCTCTATCAAGCATTCTTAAAACTACAATACCCACCTGCTGAAGTGAAAAAACAGATTGACAGAGCCAGAAGAGTACCCAGAAGCCACCTACTACAGGACAGGCCTAACGAAGAAAATAACAGAACGCCACTAGCCATCACCTACAGCCCCCAACTAAAACCTCTCCAGCGCATCATCAAAGATCTACAACCTATCCTTAAAGATGATCTCTCAATCTCACAGATCTTGGGAGACAGGCCAGTCCTCGCTTACAGACAGCCTCCCAACCTGAAGCAAATACTCACCAGCAACCGCACACCATACAACATAAACACTAACCCAGGAACCTATCCTTGCAACAAAGCCTGATGCCATCTCTGTCCACATCTATTCAAGTGACACCATCATAGGACCTAATCACATCAGACATGCCATCAGGGGCTCGTACACCTGCACATCTACCAATGTGATATATGCCATCATGTGCCAGCAATGACCCTCTGCCATGTACATTGGCCAAACTGGACAGTCTCTACGCAAAAGAATAAATGGACACACATCTGACATGAGGAATCATAACATTCAAAAACCAGTGGGAGAACACTTCAACCTCTCTAACCACTCAGTGACAGACTTGAAGGTGGCAATTTTGCAACAAAAAAACTTCAAAAACAGACTCCAAAGAAAAACTGCTGAACTGGAATTAATATGCAAATTAGATACAATTAACTCTGGCCTAAACAGAGACTGGGAATGGTTGGGTCATTACACTAATTGAATCTAGTTCCCTATGTTAAGTTCTCCTCACACCTCCTATGGATCATCTTAATTACCACTTGAAAAAGTTTTTTCCTCCTGCTGATGATAGCTCATCTCAATTGATTAGACTTTTCCGGTTGGTATGCATACTTCCACCTTTTCATGTTCTCTGTATGTATAAATATCTCCTGTCTGTGTGTTCCATTCTATGCATCCGAAGAAATGAGCTGTAGCTCACGCTAAAATAAATTTGTTAGTCTCTAAGGTGCCACAAGTACTCCTGTTCTTTTTGTGGAGTGTCTAAGGAAATTGCTTGTGTGACTTGTGGTTAGCCAGTGGTGTGAAACCAAACTCCTCTTTGGCTGGCTGGTTTGGTTTGCCTTACAGGTGGAAAAACCCCAGCCTAGGGCTGTAACTGCCCTGTTTAAGCAATTGGTCCTGAACTGGCACTCTCAGTTGGGTCCCGCCAGGACCGTATCGTCACACCCAACAAGCTACACTGAGGCAAAAACTACCCGAGCCTTCCATCCACTGGGGCTGTACGTGGCGTTGGCTGCTCAAGTTAGTGATCTTGGGGTAAAAAGGAAACTTTAGTTGTAGAGCAGATGCAGCCCAGGTGCAGGGGTTGGCATTAGCTTCCCCCTTGACCTGACCTAAACTCCATCACTGTTCCTAGTCTAAACAAACCCTGAGCATCACGGTTCTACTGTTCCCCCATTTCACAGCAATTGTTAGTCATCGAGTTCCCCCTTTAGGAACCAATTGTTTCATTCCCAGTTGCTCTGATGTTGGTTCAGGTTGTGCTGGGGAGCAGATATTTTTGCTACCATTTTCCTCACTTAAAATATATTGAACTATAACAAAGTGCGGGAACAACGCAGGGATAGGGGAAAATGTCATTTCTCCTCTATAACAGCAGAAGAACATAGGGAATCCCTCTAATTTACCCTGATTCCTCATCACCATCCCAATCTCCCTTTTGTTCAGCTTCTTAGGCCTATATTTTTTCTAAAGGGCTGGGAAGAGGATTCCTTCGTAAATTACTTGTAATTAAACAAAGTACCCGTGCATTTGGCTACCAAAGCCGCTGTGGCCCAGGCCTTGCAGGAGGTTGCTCCTGAAGATATCGCCTTCCTAATCACCTGCATGTTGCCTATTATTTGGGAAATACAATCCCTATCTAGGTAGAGATGGGAAAAATGGAAGTGACATTTCTGTTCAGCTCACACCTGGGAGATTCTACAAATGTGTAGAAAATGAAATCCATGTTGAATGTGCTATAGCTGCAGAAAGATACCTCTTTTTAATAGAGACCTGACATTTGTTGTCTTACAGGAATTCTAAGTTGCACCTGAATTTAGTCCCTAATTTTAATCTGTGCCACCAGATTAAAGAAATAAAAGGGCACAGAAGGGGGAGTTGTACCTCACTATCGCTACTGATCTGTTGTGCAGTTGGTGAAGTATTCTACGCCAGAGAAGTGTAAAATTACTCCAAGTAAGGTCAAAGATTTGACAAGAACTTGGGTAGAAATTGTACGTACTAGTGGTTCATTTTCACCCCAGAGATGGAAGCTATGGTGACCTGTGGCCCAAGTAAACTATTTTTAGAACCCTGCTCCCTAGTTAAGTGGCATTGATCACACTCCTAAAGGATTAAATTGGGAGCAACTGTCTTTTACCATTTGGATCCAAAGCGCAGAGAGAAACAGCTGATTCCTTCAGAGCCATTCCGTGCCTATGGGTCCCAATCTGGCTGCCTTGTTGGACAAGAACCACTTCCCTGCTGGCCAAACAATGGTAGCCAATGAGGGAATGTATCGGATTCAAAGTTCAGACTGCAGGATACTTGAATGCTGAGTCCAGAGTCTGTGGTTTAGTCTAGGCCTGCACAACTCGTAAAGCGGCGAGGGCAATATTACTCCAAAGAAAACGGCTGAGGGCTGAAAACCTTCCAGCCTCACCAAAAAAACCCCACCCCCAGTGCTGCTGAAACACCCCCCCAGCACCGCCCAGCCCCCCGAAACACAGCCCCCCCAGCACTGCCCGCCCTTTGAAAAGAACCCCATTAGCGTTTCCCAGCCCCTCCGAAACAATTCCCCCCCCCGAAGCGCCGCCCGCCTCATGGAAACAAACCCTCCTTCCCCAGCACCACCCTGCTAAAACAGCGGTAATGAACCTTGCTAATATGTTATAGGGGGCCCCTAAGGTAGTATAATTAAGGTAAAAGAAATGTCTTTTTTGCTAGAAGTAGAATAAGATCTTCCCCCCACTTTGTAATCAGTTGCCCTGTGGAGTGAATGAGGTGGGACTGAGGAAGGCAGCACCTCCAGACAGCTGCAACCCTTGGAGAGGGGCTGGGAGCCAGACCAAATCAGCAGAACAGGTCAGCCACTGACTCACCATTCACCTCCTCAGCCCCCCAGCCCCTGCTCACCTCCTCAACCCCCCTCCCCTGCTGCCGGTTCACCCGCCCCCCCACCACTGCCCGCCCACTCGCCTCCTCAGCCCCCGCCCCCTATGGCTCACCTGTCTGCTCGCCTCCTCAGCTCTCTTCCCCCATCGCCAGCTCACCTGACCCCCCCCGCCATTACCTGCTGCGGTGCGGGAAGCCCCCCAACCCCAGCTCACCTCGTCTCCGTCTCCACCTTGTTGGGCCTGAGCGCGAAGCCGCCACACGGCTTCTTTTCCCTCCAAGGCTTCCTGCGCGAACAGCTGATTAGCAGGGGGAGGGGGGAAAATGAGGCGGGGCATTCAGGGGAGGAGGCAGAGTGGAGGTGAGCTGGGGCCAGCCACCGGCTCACCTGCCCCCCCCCCCGCCACTGCCTGCCCGCTCGCTTCCTCAGCCCCACACCCTCACCTGCTATTGTGTCCTACAGGAGGCCTGTGATATGCAGGGGGTCAGATTAGATGCTCTAATGGTCTCTTCTGGCTGTAAAGTCGACTAATTTCTGACAAACTGAGTGTAGCATTGGGAGCAGCGTCTGATGTTTCCCTGTCTAGCCGGCTTGCTGCCTAGAACGAACGCTCCTTGAGTGGGGTGATCCCCAGGGAGTAGCTCAAACCTGCAATGTGCCTGGCCTGGGGAAGGACATTGGCACAGCAAGGGAGGGGTGTGGCAGTGACATCACAAAGGTCTTTTGCAGGACCTCAGACTATTGGTCCAAGGTGGTGGGGAGGTGGTGACCTCACAGAGAGATGCTGACATCAGCCAGGCAGGACAGGGGCGAGGGGCCAGGGAAACCTCAGAGACCCCTGTGGCTTTGCTTCCGCAAGTCTCCTTCTCCAGGTCTCTCTCTGAGGACTGAGAGAGTATTCGGGTTCACGGACGTGAGCGCCAGGAGGAACCTCTTTCGAGTTTTCTCCTTCCCTTTTAGTGATTTTACTAGAAAACAGCCGTCCCTGTTTAGAAGGTAAGAGCCTCCTTGAGGTTTGAAACCTGTTCAGTCTGATCCATCTGGTGACAGTTGAATTCTAGGCATGGAAAACACGAGCTTAAGGAGGCAGAATTTTATTGCACACCTGGGATTTTGTCCCTTAGAATCACTGGGGACATTGGGGTTTGTCCTTTTTGTTTCACCTCTTGCTCCATCCACTGTCTGATCCCTCTTTTCTCTTCATCTCTTGCTTCCTTTGTCCTTTCTCCTGTTCCCCTCCCAACACCAGGTTTTTTTCCTCCTGCTGATAACAGCTCACCTTAACTGCTCACTCTCATTATAGTGTGTATGGCAACACCCATTTTTTTTCACGTTCTCTGTGTGTGTATATATATCTTCCTACTGTATTTTTAACTGCATGCATCTGATTTAGCCCACAAAAGCTTATGCTCAAATACATTTGTTAGTCTCTAAGGTGCCACATGTTCTCCTTGTTCTTTTTGCAGATAAATTAATGGAGGTTAAGTCCACTAATGGCTATTAGCCAGGATGGGTAAGGAATGGTGTCCCTAGCCTCTGTTTGTCAGAGGGTGGAGATGGATGGCAGGAGAGAGATCACTTGATCATTTCCGGTTAGGTTCACTCCCTCTTGGGCACCTGGCATTGGCCACTGTTGGCAGATAGGATATGGGTTTGGATGGACCTTTGGTCTGACCCAGTATGGCCATTCTTCTGTTCTTATGAAGGGAAGGGCACAGCCCCATGACAGAGTTTCTGTAGTGTAGTGGTTATCACGTTTGCCTAACACGCAAAAGGTCCCTGGTTCAAAGCCAGGCAGAAACATGATGGCTTCCTTTTCTCAGCTCCTAGTGGCCTGTCCCTGCTGTTGTAGGAGCAGCAGTGATTTCTATGCTCAAAAGGTCTGTTATACTTCCCCTCCCCCTCGCTTTTGTCTCCTCTCCCTCTCTGAATGCCTGTGAAGTGGCTTTCCCCCTCCCCCTCCCGCTCCCTCCTGCAATGCTTGTGGGATGAATGGGCTGGTTGAAGATCAGAAGAGCTTCCAGGCAGACAAGGTGTCTGGGACTCTCATTAGGCAGCACTCACACACCCAGAGCATGGACCCTGCATGGACACTGGCTGAGGTGGAGTGTGACCCACCAGATGCAGCCAAGTCATCTCTAGTCGCAGGCCATGAGGAGCAGGTCCTTAAAAGGGGAAGGGGCCCTGTGCTCAGCTGTGCTTTCACAATGCTGCCTAATGAGAGTCCCAGACACCTTGTCTATCTAGGAGCTCTTCTGATCTTCCAGCTGTTCAACCAGCTCATTCATCCCACAAGCATTGCAGGAGGGGGGGAGGGGGAAAGCCACTTCACAGGCATTCAGAGAGGGAGAGGAGATGGGGGAGGGGTGGGGGGAGTGTAACAGACCTTCTGGGCATACAGGTGATACGCAGCACACAGATCACTGCTGCTCCTACAACAGGGTAAGTTCTCAAGCAGCATGTTTCTTACTTTGCCCATCTGCCAATTTTGATAATTATCGATGGAAATATTTTGCCATTGGGTTGTGCGTTTACACAGAAATTGACATTTACCAACAAATAGGTAATTCTTCCAGTCCTGCCTAGTCTGCAGTTGGTGGGTTTAGAGGGACACATTCACTCTTCCAGGTCCCCATGCCAGGCCTGTGCTCTCAACTTCCCACAATGCTGGGATCTTTCCCTGGTCTCCCCTCAGACCTCTGCCCCCCACCCCCACTTCTGGGATCCCCTCCCCACACTGTCCAACTCCTCTGCTGGCAGGATCCCTTCCTGTTCCTTTTATTTCCTGTCTCCACTCTGGGCAAAAGCTCTGCACGGTTCCCACACCAGAAGTTGAACCCAGGCCCCGTGTATGAAAAACCAGGAATCCTGACCACTAGCCCATATGGGACTATTGGTGCATCTGACGAAGTGGGGATTCACCCATGAAAGCTCCTGCTCCAATACGTCTGTTAGTCTATAAGGTGCCACAGGACTCTTTGCTGCTGTTATTACTACAACTCTCTAAGCGAACCCCTCGTGAGCGCAGCAGGGACTAGCGTGACCGGATGTCCCAATTTTGGGGCCTTTTTATATAGGCTCCTATTACCCCCCACTCCCTGTTCCGATTGTTCACATTTGCTGTCTGGTCACCCTAGCAGGGGCTGCACACAGGGCTGCATTAACCCTTCAGGTGCTGAGGTTTCCCTCACTCCATTCCCAGTGCCTGTGATGAGGATAGAGACATCAGGGCTCCCAGGTGCTGCACAGACCATGACTGAGATCGGGACCCCATATTGTGCTAGGTGCTGTACACACCCAGGCCAACACTGGGACACCCCGGGGGTTCCCCTCAATTTATCTGAGCCTCTGCTGCCCAACTGCTTCTGTCTCCATCTGGAGCACCCAGGAGCCTTTCCTTTCCACCTTTCCAAACAGTCCTTCTTTCCCTGCCCCCTAATTCTGCTTTCACACCCTGGGCCCATCTCCTCCCTTCGTTCCCTCCACCCCCGCCCCAGGTGATTAGAGATGGAGGCAACTTCAGCCACTGGAGACAGCCCCAGCGAGCGCTGCAGCCCTCCCGGGGGGTGTTTGCAGACACAGGAAGGGAGCGGCAGGTGCTGGGAAGAAGGAAACAGGAGAACAAATCCCAGGGGGGGGCAGCTCCTGGGGGCGGGGCTGCTCCTGGGGGCGGGGCTCTGGCACAGCCCAGGGGCGGGGCAGCTCCTGGGGGCGGGGCTCTGGCACAGCCCGGGGGCGGGGCAGCTCCTGGGGGCGGGGTTCTGGCACAGCCCAGGGGCGGGGCCGCTCCTGGGGGGCGGGGCTCTGGCACAGCCTGGGGGCGGGGCAGCTCCTGGGGGCGGGGCTCTGGCACAGCCTGGGGGCGGGGCAGCTCCTGGGGGCGGGGCTCTGGCACATTGTGACGCAGGAGCCCGGGCTCAGCAGCTGCTTCCTGGTGGTCACGTGCTGCCAGCAGCGCTGGAGCCGCCTGGGCCGGAGCGGAGCCGCTGTTCTCAGCTGCCGCAGGAGCTGCCCCCGGCCCCGCTGGGCTCCAGGTGGGGACAGAGCCTGGGGCCCGGGGTTCCCCTGGGTGCGGCTGGCGGGAGGGGAGAGGCCGGAGCTGCAGGCGGGGAAGGGCGGGGGGGCAGGCGGGGGGTTGATCGGTCTCTGGGCACCAGGGGAGCCCCGGGGCAGAGTGTGTGTGTGAGTGTCCCGGGCCCAGGCGTGCGCATGGGGGGAGCCCCGGCACCCCAATGCCCTGAGCCCTGGCTGGGGAGGCTGCTCCCCCCCCTCCCGTGGGGGCTCGGGGGGCGGGGAGGAGGCTGCGGCAGCTGCAGGCGGGTGCTCAGCCCCTGCCCCCCGGGACTGACCCGCTGCCGGCAGCTTGTGGCGCCTCCTCCGCGGACGTTTTCCACGGGGGCGGCCTGGGCGCAGCTGCGATCAGCTGTTTGCTGGGCAGGCTCCGCTCCGCTGCTCCCCCCCCCCGCTCCTGGGGGGCTGAGTGAGCCCCCCCCAAACAGCCCCAGGGGTCGGTGGGGGGCGGGGCCAGCAGCAGCAGAGCCCCCCCGCTCCCCTGGGGCTGCCCCACCCCACTCGGGCTGGGGGCTCTGCCAGGGCCCCCGTGTGAATCGCTGCTCCCTGCCTGCCAGGCTCGGCTCCGGCCACAGCAGCGGCGGGTGCCCCGGGGAGCCCAGCTGGGGCTGGGGGAGGTTGGAGGGGGGGAGAAGCTCTAGATACGGGCGGGGGGGGGAGCCGAGCTGTGGGGGAGGAGGAGAAGCCCCGGACTGGGCTGGAGCCACGCTGGGGCAGGGGAGAAGGTCAGGAGCTGCACTGGGGGGCGGGGGGGATGGAGGGGGAGAAGAGCCCCCCTGGGGCAGGGAGGAGAAGCCCCCGGACCCTGGCAGAAGATGTGGGGCTGAAGTCCCCGGCTCGGGAGCCCCAGCCACCTTAGTGGCAGAAGTTGCAGGGCTGAAGCCCTGACCCCCCTCTGTGTGGAGCTGGCCTGAGCCCCTCTCGCTCCCATCCCCCCTGTGGAGCTGGCTCCCACTCTCCGGCTGTGGAGAAATTCAGCCCAAATCTCCCCATGTTGGTATCTCCATTTCCCCCCCATCACCCAGCCATGGATGGATTTAGCCCAGGAGGCAGGGTCACTGTTGGCCCCATTGGGCAGGTGGGATCTAGGGCACAAGGAGGTGAAGTGAGTTTCCCAAGGCTAAGCAGGGAGTCTGTGGCAGAGCAGAGACTCAAACCCAGAACACCTGAGCCTGAGTCCGGTGCCTTAACCACTAGGCCACCTTCCCCCCGAAGGAGAGGGAACCTCCTCCGCCACTTTGAGTGTGTGGGTGGGAGCAGCCACTAGACAGAGCTGCCAGGAGGTGGGGAGGGGGGTTGGATAGTTGGGGGGGTGATTAGTGGGTGGGGGGGTCTCTGGAGGGGCGATCAGGGGACAAAGAGCAGGAGAGTTGAATGGGATGAGGGTTTGGGGGGTGCCTGTTGGGGGTGGGGGGGGAGCAGGGTTGGAGCAGGCAGGGATCAGAGGGAATTGGATGGGTCGGGAGTTGTGGGGGTCCTGTCAGGGGCGGGGAGTGGTTGGATGGGGCGTGGGAGTCCCCGGGGTCTGTCTGGGGGCAGGGGTGTGGATAAGGTTCAGGGGGACAGGTAAGGGGTAGGGTCCTAGGGAGGCAGTTACAGTGGGGAGGGTCTCAGGAGGGGGCAGTTAGGGGACAAGGAGCAGGGGGTGTTGGCGGTTCTGAGGGGGGCAGGAAGTGGGAGGCAGTGGATGGGGCGGGGCTCCCTGGGTGCACACCCTAATGAAATGTGCTGCACACGCCTATGGTCATGGGGGTGAGCTACTTGCATCCTTTTCCTGCTTGTGCCATTTCTTTCCATCTCAAAACCTGAGAACAATTCTCTCTGGTTCTTCCCCTTCTCTCTCCCCTCCCCACATGTGGCTAGAAAATCCAAGGAGATTCCCTCATTTTCCCTAAATTTATTGACTCTCTCGTCTCTTATTTTCCCTATTTTGTCCATAATTCTTCAATTCTCCTCAGCTTTGGGACATGAACCCAGCCCGTTTATCTGCAGCAATTTGTCCTTGGGTAGGTGGAATTTGCTGTCCTGTGTCACTCCCGCAGCGTGGGTGGTGGTTAGTAGGTGCTGGCTGGGGGAGCCCGCAGACACGGCTGCCTCTGGGGGGGGAGATGGGGTGGCCGATCTCTGCCAGCGACAGGACATGGCCGCACAGGAGGGGAAGGGAGGAGCCAGTGTCCCTATGGAGCCTGCCCAGCCCCTTTGGTTCTGCTCCTTTCCAGCATTTTGTTCAGAGACTTTATTACTGGGGAGGCTGAAAAATCTCCCTGTGGGCTTAGCCTGGCAGGAGGGACCAGGTCTCTCCTGCAATAAAGAGCTGGAGCATGTTCCCAGCATGGCAGAGCCTAGGCTGTGTCTCTGCAGGGAAAGATCCTGGGGGAATCATGATGTGACATGAACTAAACCCTGTTCTGAAACCTCTGCAACTGCCCTTCTCGCCCTGCCAGGCTGCAGGATGGCGTCCATGTTTCGCTCCAGCTCATCCCATCCTCTCATGGGACAGGGAAGGGAAACAGCTGCAGTGGAGCCGGCTCAGGTAGGGGTTATGGGGGGGTTGTTGGTGGGTTCCTGCTGGAGGGAGAGGGACATCAAATGCACCGGAGGAGGGAGGCTTGGGCAGTCTGGTTTGGGGGTTGGAGTTTGGCAAAAAATTCCCAGGGTGGAGAATGGGAGGAGGCCAGGGTGTAGCAAACCTGTTGGGACTTGTTCAATATGCGGCTTCCATTCTAGGAATAGAGCCACGAGGTAAGAGTGTGGAAATGCTCTAATTTGTGGGACAGGAAACAACCCCCCTAGGTGGGGCTAGGAAAATGGGCCAGAATCCCAGGGCTGGAGCCCGAACTGATTAACCAGCGGCTGCTGTGAGATGCAGAGGGGGCACCCACCAGGGAGGCTGGGGGGGGGAGGGGGGTTCTTAACCTTTTTCTTTCTAAGGCCCCCAACGTGCTATAAAAACTCCACGGCCCTGCATGTGCCTGGTTCTCTGCATATCACTATCATGTATGTGACTCAGTAAGATTTGACTCCATCATTGCTATTAGTATCATACTTGGAGCTGCGTTTATTTTCATAGAAATTTTAAGTTACTTTACAGACAGATTTAAAAATACAGTTTGAAGATAAATGATCTTCATCTGCACAGTGTCTAAAGTTTTGAGTTTAGCTATTTTTTTTTCCAAACGAGCCCTGCGAAGGTAAGTACAAGCAAAATGTACAGTCTGTTATTTGATTGTAAATATTGTAAATAGCAAATGACAAAGCACAATACGGCAATAACAGTAATAATGATAATTACTCCAGCCAGGCCAGGTGAGGCATTTTAGAACTTGTTACTCAAAGAACTGAATTTAAGCATAAGACAGAAATAAAATGATGAAATTCAGAGATCAGTTAAAAAGCTAAACTACCAGCACTGTCATCCTGACCAAATGTGAAAGAATAAAATTACAGAGACTATATGTACTTTGTGCATTTTGACAGGAGGTAAAAGGAAGTAACAACAGTAACTGAAGTGTGTGTGTGTGGGGGGGGAGTGTGAGACACACCCGCTGTCACTCCCAGCCCAGCGGCACTCACTAGTCCGAAGGCTCGTTCACACGGCAGCAGGGGCCAGCAGCTCCCACTCCTGACCCAGAGGCAGCAGCACAGAATCTTGTCCCCCCAGCTCAGCTCAGCAGAGACTGGGCACAGAGGCAGGAGGGTGGGGCCACACCCCCCCTCTCTCCCCCGCACAGCACAGGAGGCTCCTGGGAGCAGCTTGGCCGGGGCAGCTCCAAGTTGGGGGAGGGCGCAGGGCTGCAGGAAGAGCTGCAGGGGAGGCAGCTGAAGAGAAGTGGGGGGAGGAGAGACAGGACACCCCTGCTGGAGGAACCCCCTCAGCAAGGCTCCCCTGGACCGTCCTGTCGTCTGCCCCCCACTGAGTCTGGCCCCGTCCAGCTCTTCACAATGAGAACAGCGCTGGGCTCCCTGCCAGCGAGCTCTCCCTGCACCTGCCAGGGCCTCCATCTCCTGTGTCCGTCTGTGGCTAGTAGGGGGGGGATGGCTCTGCTGGGAGAGAGGAGGGGCTCTCGCTTCGTCCCCTCCCCCTGGCGTTTCCTGGCTGCTTTGAGCGGGGTGGGGTGGGACTCTGCCTGTGAGCCACCCAGAGCTCCCATTTGATTGAAAGTGTGAGTGGGGCAGCAGGTACCGAGTGTTGGACTCTTGCTCTTTCAGGGGCCGGTGACCTTCGAGGAGGTGGCTGTGTATTTCACCAGGGGAGAGGGGGCTCTGCTGGACCCCGCTCAGAGAGCCCTCTACAGGGATGTCATGCAGGAGAACTATGAGAACGTGACCTCGCTGGGTAAGGAGTCCTGTCCCCTGGGTTATTAGAAGCTGTGGGGTCTCTAAAGAACCTGAGTAGTAATAACTTGATACCTTTATTCATCATACAAGTTTTGACAAGTTTCCTTGCCCCCCCCCTTTTTGCCTCATCTCCCACCCACTAGAATAATTTTTAGACATTTGTCATCAGTCATTTTGAAATTGCATTTACTGTGTCCTTATTGGCTACATTAGCAACTGTTTTTTTAAATTAATTAATAAAATTATAAAAAAATAAAAATATTTTAAAAAATATTAAAAAATAAATAATTTAATTAATAAAAATAGGTGTGTGACTGATGCATGGCTTGTGTGACAGTCAGATGAGCTCATCTTTTGATAGGAGAGCGTATAATGTTCCCATTCAGGACCCCACGGGTGAAGGGAGAACAGAGCTGTGGGAGGGGAGGAGAAGGGGGGAGTAGCTGATTCTGGGGTGCCAGGACATGGGGAGGGTGTGTGCAGGATTAGAGCTAAGAAGCAGCAGGGAGGGAGGAGGTTGTGAGAGACAAGGAGGGAACAGAAGAAGCTCCCAAGGTGCCAGGAGGTGGTGCCGGCTGAGAGTAATGGGAAGAAGGGGAGGGGAGTGTGGGGGAAGGGCACCCAGGAAGTCGGCTGGGTGGGTCAGTGGGAGGGAGGAGAGGGTTAGGGATCTAGAGCTGTGGGAGATCCCAGACCTTTAACCCTGAATCCCTGCCCAAGCCTTGTTGTTCTAGAGCCCACGCTCCAGTTTTCTTTCTGTTCTGTTTCACTTCATTATACATTTCCTCCCCCAAATATTATTATTTTAATTCTTGACCTCCCTCTGCCGCTCATTACCCCCCTCCCCATATAACCTCCCCATCTCCATGCACAGCGACCCCGGCCACCGATCCTGAGTCCTTGCTGCATCCTCCCTCCCGTAGCAGGGCCCCTACCCAGGCACACATGGGCACTTTGTTGATGATGTCACAGGGTGGTGGTGTAGCCTGTACAGTTTTTACACCTATAAGATGACGTATTGGGGCACAACTTGCCCTTGTACATGGCTACTCACAGTTAATTGAGAAGATGGAATTTGGTGAAACACACAGAAACTTGATTAAATACAGACAGTTATAACTGAAATCACAGGCAAGGATCAATCCACGTAACAGTTAGACTAAGATCAGTATAGTAAAGAGGGGCTTGCACTGTGCGGATGTACAAGTTATGACACCAATGGAAACAAAGATCGAGGGGCAAGGCAGCCCGTCAGAAGGGAGGCCCTGCTTCAGTTTACACTGTCTCGGGGACCTGACCAAATGAAAAACTGGTCACTAGGAGAGGTAATTTATCCACTTCCTTATGGTAATAGGATGGCGATATACCGCATCTGCTGCTTTGCTCTGATTACAATAATGTCAATAGCTGCCCCAACCCATATGTGGCCTTTGGGAAGTCCATAATTTAGCATCAAGCCTTAATACTCATGATTTACATCACTTAGTTATTAATAATCCCAATATATAAATGTGTCCAACTGCTGAGATCCTACATAGCAACCTAATTGCTAAAGCCCACCCCAAACGTCCTTCTTTCAGAATCCTGTGGCGTATTCCACCTGTTTGTAGTTACTCCTTAGTCTGTAAAAATGAGGGTGCAAAATATCTGACCTGGGATTCTCTCCTTAGGCCTGGTCAGGTAAATCCCAGACTTCAGCAGAACTTCTCCCACAAAGCCTTCACCTAATAGAAGCCCTTAACTGTAGCAAGCTGAATAACCCATTTATCTATGTTCACCTCCTTGTCCCTCCACGCATGGTCCAAGCTCATAAGCAATTCTCTGATCATGACATGTTACCTCTAGCGAGTATGAAATTGCCCACAAGACGTGAGACTGGGTCATAGATCGTAAAATCAGGTCGGGGTCAAGAAGAGTGAGAGTTTGGAGAGAGTCTTGTCCCCCCTCTCCCCATCTGCAGCAGCCACAAGCTGTCTTCCCTCCCGGCTCCTTGGATCTCTGAGCCGGTCCCTCCTGAGGCTGCGTGGCCCAGTTCTTGTTTCTGACCTTCTCCTTTTCCGGAAGAATGAGAGGCTGTTGTTCCTGAATGTTAGTGTGTAATTCCCCAGCCTTCTCCTCACACTGGGGGAGTTTAATTCTCCCTCCCATTACACCTGAGTCACTAGATTTCCTAATTCCCCAAAATGTGCTTTTGCGATGTCACAGTTCTGGGGTAGCGAAGCCTTTGACCTGCCTCCATGGTCTGCTCACGGAATGGCCCCTCAGGTGTCAGGCCTCCAGCCAGCCCCTCTCTATGGGCAGGGACCCACCTGCCTCTCCTTTTTGACCAGGGTGTGAGGACTGCAGCTTGTCCTCCACTGTGTTCACTGGACTAACATCCAGTTCCTGTGCTTTGCTTTCTCTCCAGGGGCTGTGAGCAGTGTGTCTGTCTGAGACAGAGGTGGGACTTTTGGTAATACTTGTATGATGCCAATACACACCTCAGTTTCCCGCTGTGATTGGTATTGCTGTGATTCTAAAGAGCAGGAGACGTGAGGTGTTTTCTCACGTAGCTGTCATGGGGTGATATTAATGGGTCATTAAGGATTGACTGGGGCCAACTTAGATCAATGGAATACCTGACAGAGACAAGGGAATAATTGTCACCTGTCCATGGGAGGATCTCAGCTTGGCTGAGTGAAGCACACATGGACTCGTTATGTTTTTGGGAGCAGGAAGAACTGGGCTCGCAGACACAGGGAGCTTTGCCGGAGTGAAGACAAATGGACAGACGCAGTGAAAAGAAACCAAACTGTTTTCTACAGCAGCCTGGCTCAAGGGCATTGGCCAGTATGAACTATATTGTCTTCATTGCTTCTCTGTGCTAATGAAAAGACTTTCCAGTGCTGTGTTTCGGTTGACTAATAAACCCTGCAATGTTTTAAAAGTCTGCTTTTAAAAACTTGCTGAGGTGCATTGAAGCATAAATGAGGAACAGTCTCTGAACAGGAGTGTCGTTTAGCTGGACCTGCTGGCAGAGCTCACAGGTTGAAATAGGAGTGTTGAAGCCAGAGGCTCAGTCTCAGGTGTTGAAGCTACATGGCCTGTCCTTGTGGAAGAGTGGGACCCCTTGGGGGTCTAGTGCACTCAAGGGGCACCTCCCAAGGACTGTTTAAAAGCCAGGGCATTGCACAGATCCTATGGATCCATGACAGTGCCAGAGGTTCAGCCTTATGGGGAAAAGTTATAAAATAAGAAAAGGATCTAAATTTACCATCGCCCCCTCACCAGTCCTCGTGCGAATCCCTGATCAGTTCCAAAGTATATTAAAACCTCCCTTAAAGGCTTACCTCTTGGTTATCAGTTTTGTTCGAGTGTTTTCCCTTCACCCTCCCACTTCCCCGGTTCTCGTCATGCAGACAGCAAGCAACAAACAACCAGAAGTCTAAAGCGCAGATAATGCCATGTTTATTGGGGTTAGTTTCCAAGCAAGCATATTCCGAAGCCCTTCACACCAGCTGGGCTTATCTCTATATGCCGAGAGAGACAGTTCCCCAGTGTTCCCTTCCAAGCTCTGACGCCGCAGAGCGTTTACCCTGTGTCCCCTGTGACGTTGCACTCCATATGATTTTATGAAAATATGCTAATGAGTGTGATTATAAAATAACTGGAATGTTTCATGCAAAATGTCTCTTGCAAAGTATCATTACAAAGCTTATAATCTACTGAGCGTGTTCATCCTAGCTGTATGAATGTATCATTCTTATAGCTGAAACTAGGACTAGAAAACGTAACTCTGAACTCCTATTGTAGTTATGCAAAGTGTGGGCCTTTAATGTTAGTTTAGAATCTTGATGGCTCCCATCAATTAGGACAATTGCTCTGTTTACTTCAAGCCTGCCTGTGAGTCAGGCCGGGAAGAAGGGGTCTCTCAGGACATGTGACCATGTCGCCTGGTACTGGAATCCATCTTAAACCTGGGGCTCTTCCATTTAGAAGGAGGGGGGACCAAAGGGAAAAAAGATTCACGCCTTGTGCCAAAGGTATATAAAGGGGTGGAACAGAAGAAAGGGGGCTGCAGTCAGGAGAAACCCGCTAGCTACCACCTGAGCTGGGACAAGGACTGTGCCGGGGAAAGGATTGGGCCCAGACTAGAAAGGTGTCTAGTCTGTGAAAGAAGCTTATTGGAACATCTCTGAGGGTGAGATTATCATCTGTATTCAGTTGCCTACTGTATTAGGTTAGCTTTGTGTGTTTTTGCTTTATTTTCCTTGGTAATTTACTTTGTTCTGTCTGTTGTTACTTGGAACCACTTGAATTCTACTTTCTATATTTAATAAAATCGCTTTTGCTTATTAATTAACCCAGAACAAGTAATTGGTACCTGGGGGAGCAAACAGCTGTGCATATCTCCCTGTCAGTGTGTTACAGGGTGGATACTTTATGAATTTACCCTGTATAAGCTTTATACAGAGTAAAACGGATTTGTTTGGGGTTTGGATCCCATTGAGAACTGGGTATCTGGGTGCTGGAGATAGGAGCACCCCTTAAAGTGTTTTCAGATAAGTCTTCAGCTTCTGGGGGCTGTGGTTCAGACCTGGGTCTGTGTTGCAGCAGGCTGGCATGTCTGGCTCAACAAGACAGTACTGAAGTCCCAAGCTGGCAGGGAAAATGGACTCAGAGGTCATCTCAGCACATCAAGTGGCAGTTCCAAGGGGTTTCTGTGACCCAACCCGTCACATCCCCCTTCCCAGCTCTGACACCACAGACCATTTACCTTGTGTCTCCCTGACCATCTGTGATGCCAAAGAGCATTTACCCCGTGTGCCCCTTCCCAGCTCTGACACCGCAGAACCTTGCCTGTGTCCCTGTTCCTGTTCCCTCCACTTAGCAAACATGATTCCAATTTCCCTTCCCCCTCCTGTTTGACCCCAGTTTATATAGTAATATTCTCAGCTACACCTAGCACAATTAATTGTACAGAAGAGAGAAACAATTAGAAAACCAGACACATAAACAACAGGAAAGTGGGGGCCATAAAGCTAGAACAATACAGAAATGAGGGTTTCACAGCGGGAGCCACTGATAAGTGATTTCTTGCCAGACCGGATGCTGTCAAACTAGGTTTTCTTTAACCATCTTAAGATCTGTATCTTTATCTGGTGGTGATGGGCGCTATCAGGACAGGATCATCTTCCTAACAGCCCAGTAGCACCTTATTTCAGTGTGACTGGTTTGGGATGTGAGGATGTGACCCTTCGCTTCCCAGCTTATGGCTGCCCCTGCTGCTTAGCCAAAGGCCTTAGCCCAGGGGTCCCCAACGCGGTGTTTGTGGGTGCCATGGTGACCGCCAGGGCATCTGTGTGCGCCCGCGTAGTGGCCGATGGGCAAGCATCTGCCGAAATGCCACTGAGAAGCAGCGTCATCAAGAGGCGTCACCGCCAAAATGCCACTGATTTTCGGCTTTATTTCAGCGGTGATGCCTCTTGATGCTGCTGCTTCTCGGCGGCATTTCAGCAGATGCTTGTCCACCGGCCACGGTCCTTGGTGGTTCATCATCCGGTGCCTGCCAGACGAAAAAGCTTGGGGACCACTGCCTTAGCCTAAGAACAAGTCCTCAGACTAGCCTAGTGAGAGAAGGCCCAGACACAGGTGGACTGAGATTTTGATTCTTTGTTTTCATACTCCTGTAACTAGCGAATTGATAAAAATACTTGTAAGTTCTTAAAGCATCGGCTTTACAGGCAGGCCTGAATATCTCTATTCTAACAGTGGGTTCTATCCCTTCCCCCCTTCTGTGTCTGTCTTGTCTATTTAGACTGTAAATTCTTCAGGGCATGGCCCAGCTACTATTCTGTGTTTGTACTTTGCCTGGCACAATGGGGACCCACTGTTAGTTGGCCCTTAGGCACTAAGGTAATGAAGATGATTTTATAATAATAACTTTCCTGTCACTTTGAGCCAAGGAAGCTGGCCTTGGGATGTTACTGCTTAAAAATGTGCTGGGCTTAAAACGATGGAATATTTTCTGTGACAAGTATCCCACAGATTCTACTGACCTCCCTTCTTTTCTTTGCCCTGAATAGAGTTTCCAGTTTCCAAACCTAATGTCATTTTGCAGCTGGAACGAGGGGAAGAGCCGTGGGTCCCAGATCTCCAAGTCTCTGAGACAGAAGTGCTCCCGAGAGCTGCCTGCACATGTGAGTAAGTGGTTAAACCAACTCAAGAACTGTCTGTGAATACAGGAAATATTTGGGATGCCCTACAAAGACTTTGTGAGCTCTCCCAAGTTCAGGATTGTTCCCTGCAAAAATGGAATCATTATGTAGATGTCACTCGGGCTTCCCACGTATCCTGACTAACAACTGGCAGCAGGTCCCTCCCCAATCTCACTTTCCCCTTAGAGTTCTGGTGAGATGCAGACCAAAACTGATCCGTTCCTTTCTCCTCTGGGGAGGGGCTTTGGGAAAATCAGCTCCAGATAGGTTTGATCTCTCCCACACACATTTTGGTTTGTTCATCCTTTTCCATTCCTCTCTCTGAGATTTCCTTTCTCTCAGGTGCAGGGAGTGACCTATGTCTCATTCTCTCTGTCTCCATCAGGTGTTGGGATGGTGAGTGATAATGAGGAGGAGAAACCCCATCAGGAAGATGCTGAGCAAGTAGAACCACATGGGACATTATCAGGAAGATCCAAAGGGAATGTTTCCGGGATTTGTGCACTCCCAGAAAAAGCAAAAGCCTGTGAGACTCAGCAGAGGCCAGAGGAAAACTTCAGTAGCTTCTCAGACCTTATTACAAGTGAGAGAATCAACTTGGAAGACACACGCTACACATGCCATGAGTGCGGGAAACGGTTCAATTGGAGCTCACACCTTATCACACATTGTAGAATCCACACTGGGGAGATGAACTACACGTGCTCTGAGTGTGGGAAATGCTTCACTCATAGTTCAACCCTCATTTCACATCAGAAAATCCACACTGGGGAGATGCCCTACACGTGCTCTGAGTGTGGGAAAAACTTCAATCAGAGCTCAAACCTTATCAGACATCAGAGAATCCACATAGGTGAGACACCTTATGGATGCTCTGAGTCAGGCCTGCACAACTTGTAAAGGAGCGACGGCCATATTACTCCAAAGAAAACAGCTGAGGGCCAAAACCCCACAGCCCTGCAGAAACAACCCCACCCCCAGTGCCACCTGGCCCCGTGGAAACAACTCCTCCTTCCCCAGTGCTGAAACAGCTGTGGGCCAAAAAGGAAGGGGGGGATACTTTAAAAATTTTTCAATTAAACAATTTTTTTATGAATCATGGAAAAATGAAAAACATCTTTTCCGTTGAAAGAAAACATTTGTACTTTTCATAATTACCTTGCAAATTGAATGAGAGATATTACATCTCTTTTCGGCAACAAGCTTGTCGTATTCAGGGGTAATATTTGACGTGGATATTTTCATGTTTTCCAAATGGTCGTCAGTCAGAGAAGAACTTTGTTTTTATTCATGTTGGAAAATGTTCACGTATGTGCATGCTTCCAAAAATGCTGAACGTTTTCAGTGCAACTTCAATAAGATTCTTATATTTTTCATTGTCCAGA
Organism: Mauremys mutica; assembly: GCF_020497125.1. Classification (NCBI taxonomy): domain Eukaryota; kingdom Metazoa; phylum Chordata; order Testudines; family Geoemydidae; genus Mauremys; species Mauremys mutica. Next base: position 5,956,434 of record NW_025423255.1, read on the forward strand.
CTTTTGTAGAAGTCCCGCAGGCTGCTTTCTCTGTGCTTATTTCGGTAAACTGCCCAACATTGAAGTTCACTAACCTCCAACTGCAAATCTAGTGGCACTTCCTCTGGATCCACAGAAAAAGGATCTTCAATCCCCTTCAATTGGATGTCTTCTTCTTTGGATAAAGTAAGTCTTCTGTCAAATTCTTTAATCAAAAGATGAATGTGCTTTGCATATTTTTCTCCTAATTTGGCATGGTTGTGCTGATGGATACACTGTGCACAAGTGACACATTTCACCTTTTGACAGCTGACTTCTGAAAAGTTTCAATTTCATTTTGAAAGCTTTCACTGCTGCACACAGTTGAAATAGAAGTTGATTTTTCCCCTGAAGTTGTATGCTGAGATCATTCAGGTGGCTGTAATAGCACAAAAGAAAAAGAGATCTTGAATCCAGGACTCATTCTCAAGCTCTGGGAGTTTTATTGGCCCACTTTCTAGGAATTTTGCTACCTCCTCTTTCAAAGCAACGAAACACTGGAGCACTCTTCCTCGACTCAGCCACCTCACTTCTGTATGGTAGATCAAGTCGCTGCACTCAGTGGCTACCCCTTCAAGAAAGGCTCGAAATGTCCTATGTTTTAGTCCTCTAGAACAGATGTCGTTTACAATGGAAACTACCACTGACATTACAGGCTCAAATTTTAACACTTTGCCACACAAAACCTGCTGGTGTAAATGCAGTGATGTTTGGTTATTTGTCTCCCGATAAATTCTTCAAGAAGACTAACTGCTCCAACATTTTTTCTGCACATTGCTGGAGCACCATTAGTACAAATGGCCACCAAGCTTGTGAAATCTAATCCCGACTTATCATTCATGCACTTTATCATTTCCCTGGAGATTTCTTTTCCGGTTATGCGACCTGTCATGAAGCACATGCCAGCAGGTTCTTCTGTAATTTCAAAGTTTTTATCAGTACCTCTAATAAAAATAAGAAGTTGGGCGGTGTCTTTTAAATCGGTGCTTTCATCCATAGCTAGGGAGTAAAAGTAGAATTCACTGACTCTCTGCTTTAACTGATCACTTAGATTGGTAGAAATGTCAGCTATTCTTCTCTGTACAGTCATGCGTGATAGACTGACATTCTCAAATATTCCCCACTTTTCTGGACATAACTCAGATACAGCAATCAAGATACACTTTTTTAAAAACTCGCCTTCTGTGAAGCATTTCCCAGCAGCAGCAATTTCCTTAGAAATTTGAAAGCTTCCTTTAGTAATTGTATCATTCTCAGTAAGTATTTATTCATCCATTCAGTGTTGAAAATGCTGAGCTCTGATTCTCTTTTTCTTTTCATTCATGGTAGCCCTTACAAAGCTCAAGATTTTGTTGAATAAATTCACACAAAAGGGAAACACAGTCACACACAAAGAGAAGAGATCTCTCACGGTGCATGGCACACTAGCAAGGCACTGATGGTATCTGAAAGCCTGTAGAGGGGGAAAGAAACGACGCACATAGGGTGACCATTTCACAGCAGTAAAATAGGACCCGCCCCCTCCCTGCTCTGCCCCACCATCACACCCCTCTTCACCCCCTAGCCCCCCGCTGGCTTGCTGCGTCCTCTGTCAGTCTCCCACCCACCACTCGCCTCTTTTCACCTCCTCCCTCCCCTGCCAGAAACCCCCATCCCTGCTCCTAGAATCTCTGCTAGCTCACTGCTCACCTCTGTGCCCACCCGCCCCGAAGTATAAACCCTCATTCGAAGACCCAGGGGTCACTATATTACTGCACATAGCAGTCAATCAATGCAGTTTTAGATAAATCTCTGCATTATGCATTTTTGTATAACTTGTATATGACTTTGTATTGAACCTTGGTAATATGTTATAGCGAGCCCCTAAGGTAAAAGAAAAATGCCGTCTTGCTAGAAGTAAAATAAGATCTTCCCCCCACTTTGTAATCAATTGCCCTGTTGAATGAATGAGGTGTGAATGAGGAAGGCAGCACCTCCAGACAGCTGCAACCCTTGGAGAGGGGCTGGGAGCCAGACCAAAGATTCATATTACAACTAAGGCACAAATAGTCAACAACGAGGATGATTCACCACAGGAACAAGTTACCAAGGAAAGTGGTGGATTCTCCATCTCTTGATGTTATTCAGTGAAGACTAGATGCCTTTCTGGAATGTATTTGCCCCAAAAGTAGCTCTTGTGTCCTACAGGAGGCCTGTGATATGCAGGGGGTCAGATTAGATGCTCTAATGGTCTCTTCTGGCCATAAAGTCGACTAATTCCTGAAAAACTGAGTGTAGCATTGGGAGCAGTGTCTGATGTTTCCCTGTCTAGCCGGCTTGCTGCCTAGAACGAACGCTCCTTGAGTGGGGTGATCCCCAGGGAGTAGCTCAAACCTCCAAAGTGCCTGGCCAGGGGCAGGACATTGGCACAGCAAGGGAGGGGTGTGGCAGTGACATCACAAAGGCCTTTTGCAGGACCTCAGACTATTGGTCCAAGGCGGTGGGGAGGTGGTGACCTCACAGAGAGATGCTGACATCAGCCAGGCAGGACAGGGGCGAGGGGCCAGGGAAACCTCAGAGACCCCTGTGGCTTTGCTTCAGCAAGTCTCCTTCTCCAGGCCTCTCTTTGAGGACTGAGGGAGTATTCGGGTTCACGGACGTGAGCGCCAGGAGGAACCTCTTTCGAGTTTTCTCCTTCCCTTTCAGTGATTTTACTAGAAAACAGACGTCCCTGTTTAGAAGGTAAGAGCCTCCTGGAGGTTTGAAACCTGTTCAGTCTGATCCATCTGGTGACAGTTGAATTCTAGGCATGGAAAACACGAGCTTAAGGAGGCAGAATTATATTCCGCACCTGGGATTTTGTCCCTTAGAATCACTGGGGACATTGGGGTTTGTCCTTTTTGTTTCACCTTTTCCTCCCTCCCTCCCTCCTTTCTCTTTGTCTTTTGCTTCTTTTGTCCTTTCTCCTGTTCCCCTCCCACCAGCAGGAGAGGGGTGTGTGTGTGTGTGTGACACACACACACGGAGGAGGGCTCTGCAGCTCCCACTGTGGGACGTCCACACAAAAATGTGGGGCTGAAATAGTGCTCGGGCAGTGATCCCCACCAGTGACCTGGGCCATCCTTTGTGCTCTCTGGTGAGAACCCTCAGCCTCCCGTCCTCAGTCTCTACCCTGATGGGCTGAGCAGGGGGTTATTGACAGGGAGGAGACTCAGGTCCTTGTTCTCTTTTAAGACCAAGGAAATAAGTCAGAACCAGTTCTATGTTTGATGAATTTTGCTGCTTCTCTGCATTAATTGTCTCTGAGCAGTTCATGATTCTCTCTAACCTTGCAGTTCTCCTCAAATACTTGCTGAACAATTACTGTCACTGTTGTTGGTCTGGAGCTCATCAGAGCACTTTATTCAGGTCATTCAATGTATGAAATTCAAGATCCGACGGTTAGTTAGAAAATCAGGGCTCTTGGGTCCTATTCCCAACTCTGCCACTGACTGGCTGTGTGACCTCAGACAAGTCAATTCTCCTTTCTCAGCCTTAGCTTCTCCCTCTTTCGAGTAGGGATAATAATGATCCGCTCCTACCTCCTTCACAGTGCGTGGAGGCAGGGTCGGCTCTAGGTTTTTTGCCGCCCTAAGCAAAAGAAATTTTGGCTGCTTCCATCCCAGCCCTGGGCTCCCCCTCACACCATCCTGCTGCCCGAGCCCTGGGCTCCCCCCAACCTGCACCCGCTGCCGCCGCAGCTCTGGGCCTCCCCACACCTGCATCCCTCTGCCACCCCACCCCTGGGCTCTTCCCCCCCCCAACCCACACCCCCTGCCGTCCCAGGCCCTAGGCTCCCCTCACCACATCCTGTGCTGCCCCAGATCTGGGTGCTCCCCCCCCCACCTGCACCCTCCTTCCACCCCAGCCCTGGGTCACTGGTAACTCGCTCCCAGGATGGGTCATTCAGCAGGAATTTTGGATGTGCACAGAACACAGACAGGACTGGTTCCCATATGGTTACAGAACTGCATTAAAATGGAACAATTTTCAGCTTGTGTGATTGGAGGATACCTGGATGCATATTATAAGACTGTCCTCCATAAATGAAGAAAAGTTGAGGTGCCTTTGTTATTCTTTGTTTCTATGGGGAATTTGCCAATGCAATATCACTGTCTTCCTTTCAAACAAACAAAACTAGAAAAAAATGGCAATGTCTGTTGAAAATAGCAATTCCAGTCCTAATAACCCCTGGGAAGCATTTCTTGCTCAATTTTATCCTACATTTTGTACAGCAAATAAGTGCATCAGTATATTTGATTTGGGAGAAATGAAGTAACAGCTGCCCAAATTGAGCTTGAGCACGCCTGAATTTTGAGGTGTTCAGATCTGGAAGGCAGGTGCTAGAGTCTCTTTCTGAACATTAGCTAAATCTGGAAAGGAAAAGTCAATTTCTGCTTCCATGACTCAGAAGGGGAAATCCTCCTATGTGCCTGGTACTGTATCTAGATGTAAGTGGGGGAATGGTCCTACTATGGTGGGGAACTTTCCTGGCTTCTGCACTACCCTGGTGAAGTGGGCTGGCAAAAGGATCTGAGTCCTCACTCCCACTTCCTTTACCCAGAGGCCTCCCTGCCCTTGAGGACTCCCCTTCCACTCTCCTGTCTGGCAGAGTCCTCGTAACCCCAACAAGGCTGGGCCCAGGATTCCTGGGGGGCTCAACCCCCAACCCTGCTGTGGTCACCCCGGACAGGGGCTAGGGTGTCCCCCTCTTTGCACTGCGCACCTCCCTGACCCACTGATCACATCATACAATTTAAAGCAAATACAAGTTATTTAATTAACAATAACATTTTAAAAATAAGAAAAAATGGGAAAGGTTAAAGGAAAACACATCACCCCGCTCTGTGGCAGGGACCATCACAAAAAGTGTCTCTGGACATCAGGGCACTTCACAATCTGTTCCTTGTAGGTCCCAGGCCGCCTCCTCAGGCCCTGGCTGTGCTGCAGGGACGCTGCAGGTTGGACACTTGCTCTGGCGGTGGCCACACACTCTCAGGCTCTGGGTGGCAGGACCCTTCTCCCCAGCATCACCCCCGCCCTGTCAGGGTTACGATCCCCCTCCAAATCTGGCCTGCAGGGCCTCTTGGCTGAGGCGTCTCCCTGTGCTGGGCCCACTGCCCAGGGTCCCCCTCGCTCTCCCCAGCTGCTCACCGCACCCAGCTCCGGACTGCTCCAGCTCCGCTCTGCCTCAGCACGGCTGCTGCTGCTGCTCTGCCTTCAGCTCCCCGGGCTGCTTGTCTGGCCTCTCTGGCTCCAGTTGTTACAGCTCTGCTCCCAGGGCAGGGCTGCTCTCTCTGGGCTGTGCTCTGGCTTTGGGGCTGCAGCTCTGCTACCATCAGCTCAGCTTGGGTCCCCTGCTCTCTCCTTAGCTCGGCCCCACTCCATGTGACTCAGACAATTCCAGCTCACAGGGAGGACGGGACCCCCCTGGCCTCCTGACTCCTTGAATAGCCTGCCCACCCTGTCAATCAGGCTGACCTGGAGCACTGGTCTCTTCACATTGTTCCTGGGGACTGTCAGTCTCAGGCTCCTGATTTCCCATCGACCCCTCCCTTTTTAGTGCTGGGAGCTAGCAACCAAACACCCCCCTGAATGTTAGTAAGGGGGCAACAGTCCCCTTACATAAAGCATCTAAATCCCCTGGGCACAGCTCGCCAGGGCACAGCTTGGGAGCTGCACTGGGAATAGATCCTGCAGGAAATCCCTTCCCCCCCTCTGCTAGCTTGTGTTTTGTTACAGCCCTGGAGATAATCCCGCTGCCTGCACGTGTTCCGCAGAGAACAGAGGAGCAAATTCTCTCCCTGTTCACCCTTCCACAGCCATTAAAGGACGGAATAAACCCCCAGCAGCGCCCTGCCCCACAGAGTCCCCCCTGTAAGGAGAGAGATGTGCAGTGACTAGGGCTCCAGCTCAGCGTCACCAGGTTTATATAACTTTTGGTGATGCCCAGAACTGGTCCAAGTCTTGCCCGTCCTTCCTCGCCCCCGCCCCCAAAGCGCTGTGGGAGGGAATTTGGGTACATGAGGTGCAGGGTCTGGGATGGGCAGGGGGTTGGGGTGCAGGGGAGGAGGGGGGTGGACCCTGGGAGGGAGTTTGGATGTGGGCTCTGGGCTGGGGCAGGGAGTTGGGGGGCAGTGATGGGCTCTGGGAGGGAGTTTGGGTGTGGGCGGGGTGTGGGATCTGGGCTGTGGCAGAGGGTTGGGGTATGGCACCTATCTTGGGCAGCTCCCGAAAGTGACCCACACCCCCATCTGGCAGCAATTCCTACATGGAGGAGGCCCGGGGGGCGTGGGTCTCCTGGCACCACTGCCAGCTGGCACCACCCCTGCAGCTCCCATTGCTGCAGTTCCAATGGCAGAGTTGGCACTTGGGGTGGGGGCAGCGTGCGAGAGACACATCCCACGGGGGCTGCAGGGATGTGTCAGATGCTTCTGGGAGTGGTGCGCCGTGCGGCGCGAGGGTGGGCAGGAATCCATTTTAGTCCTGCTGTGCTGCCGGTAGTGGTGGCAGGAGCCCCCAGGCCCTTTCAAATCGCCCGGGGCCAGCTGCTCAGGCTTTCTGACTTCCTGATGGGGAAGCAAAGGGAAGGCACATGTGCCCCTCATGAGCAGTTCTGGGGAGTCTTTTTTGGGCTCCTGGAGTAGGCAGCAGAGAGGTGCAGCCCCCACCACCAAGTCTGTTTCACTGGAGGAGAGTGGGGGCTGCCGGGTGATCTCCCACCTCCGTGCATCCAGCAGCCTGTGCTCCCCCCTGCAATGCTGGAGCCTCCACATTTATTTATTGACAAATAAAATTTGCAGAATTTTAAAATATTGTGCACAGAATTTTTTTGGTGCAGAATCTCCTCAGGAGTGACACTGACTCAGGGAACCTCCTTGGATTGTCACTGCTTGGTTAACCACTCAGCCACCACACCAATGCACAGAGAGTGCCAAGCCCCACCGCTATGTGGGGCTGGGGGCTGGGGTAGGGTCATACACATTCAGACTGTGCGCTCCCCCGGCTACAAACTGCTGCTGATTTCCCAGTTAGGACATTAGCTGTTACCGATAAGGTTTGTCTCTGTTGGTTTTTTTTTTATCTCATTGTTAGGTGTAAGAAATATAAACTGTTCAATATGTTCCATTAGTTGGTTAATAAGATGTTTATGAGGTAAATCACTGGCTTTAAAATAAGATCCAATCTGGAGCATATGAACTATTGACCCCTGGACTCCATCTCTGAGAGGGGACTTGTTTACCATCAGGGGACAGGCTCAAACCAGTCCAAACCGGTTTTTCCCGCCAAAACCAGCCCTCAGCGTTCCATCTCCTCAGCACTTTTCCCGCCACAGAAGTGATATAAGGACGTGTTCAGCGCCTGCGCGGGGCCGTCCCCCCCCAGCGACGGCCCGTCCACGGTCGGGTCTTCCCAACGCTCCCGAGCCGGAGAGTGACGAGCCCCCTCGGTCCCGCCGTGAGACTGAGGCACAGGAGGCCTGTCACCCCCATTCCTGCCGTCCTGCATCCCTGGTGTCCAGCCTCCCACGGAGCCCCCCGGGGAGTGAGAGACCCCGGGGGGGGGCACTGGGGCTGGGCAGGAAAGTGACTCTGCCCCAGGGAACCTGGGAGAAGCCTCAGAGCTGCCTCAGCCCCAGTGGGATTTGGGGGGCAGAGACTGGGGCCTGGCGGGGGGGATCCCCTGTGGTGTGGGGGGAGATGGGGGGTGTCAGGCAGGGAGGGGAGAAGCTGGAGTTGTAGGGAGGGGAAGGTCGGTGGGACGCGGGGGGGGGGGAGGTTGAACTGTCTCTGGGCAGCCAGGAAATTCCCGGGGGGGGCGAAGGGGAGAGGTGAGTTAATTGGATCCTTCCCCTGTTTGTGCCACTTGCCTCTCGCCCCCGATACAAATTCTCTCTAGTTCTGCCCCTTTTCTCTCTCAGTGTCTCACACGGGGCTATAAAATCTGGGGCGATTCCCCCCTTTCCCCTCCAATGATCAGCTCTCCCATCTCCCCCGATTTCCCCCGTTCCCCCCATGAGTCTCAAATGTCAAGTTAAAATCATCTCTAGTGAGGGGCATTTTCCCACCCATTTGATCTGCAGCGATTTGTCCTTGTTTAGGTGGGAAATTGTTGCTCTGAGTCATTCCCCAGCACATGGCTGCCCCTGGAGTGGGGGTGGGATGGCTCAGTGGTTTGAGGACTGGCCTGCTAAACCCAGGGCTGGGAGCTGACTCCTTGACGGGCCCATTTGGGGATTTAGTTGGGGATTGGCCCTGCTTTGAGCAGGGGGTTGGACTAGACACCTCCTGAGGTCCCTTCCAACCCTGATATTCTATGAGATGCCGGGTCTCTGCCAGGGCAGGGAAAGGAGGTGCATGTGTCCCCCATGGGGACTGCCCAGACCCCCATTTCCCAATCCCAGTTGTTGCCCCCTAACTACCAACACAGTTACCCCAACCATCAGTTGCCAGTCACCCGCCCGCCCCCCACTGCTGCCCCTTTCCCTCATCCAGGGACCTTCCAGTTCCCCCTCCCCCTCCCTTTTAATCAGCTCCTCAAAGGGCTCCCTGCTGCCCATGGCAATGGTGGGGGTGGGGGGAACCATTACTTTGTGTTTATGTATTGGACAGTCGTATAAAATCCAGTCCAACAGTCCTGCTTTTCCACTAGTTCGTTAACAACAATATAAAATCCTCTCAGATCTTGCTATTTTCCTCTCTTGTTATCAAATACGCAGTTTGACACATTTTCTTTGCAAATCTCAAAGATTCATATAAAATACCCTAAACGTTTGCCCCACTGCTCTCTAGTTGTCTATTTCTATTTGAATATGCCCTGAGATTTCCCCTTGTCTCTCTAAATATAAAATACCAAGAAAATCTCAGATTTACACCTTTTCTCAGATTCTTGAACCTGGATATAAAATGTTTGCAAATGTTGCCCATTTCCTCTTTATTCATTTATCAAATATTGATGTGAAACACTCAGATTTTGTCTCCTATCAACAACTGATATAAAATCCCTCTGATTTTCCACTTTCCTCTCTATAATTTCCAAAATGGATCCAAAATCTCTCAGATTTCCACCTTTTCTCTTTCATTTCTGAACGTTGGTCTCAAAGCTCAGGTTTTGCCTGAATTCCAGCAATTCAGGCAATTTCTGTGTTTCTGAATTCCAGCAACTTCTCCTTTCTTGCCTGTTGCCCTGAATCATTCTCCATCCTGGATGTTGTAGGTGGTAAAATTGCCCAGGGATCATCTTTCCCGTCTCCTTTGCGAATCATTTGTTCCTTCCTTTACCTCTGTTAAAATGTTTGCAGAAGAAAGAGACCAGCCACATATTTAATACCCATCAAAGCCAGAGGCCTCCCCCTGTTTGGGGGATCAGTGGTTCCAAGTGGTAACGGGAGAGTTGGCTGGACCCTTTTCTTTTCTCCAGCTGGCACGGGATGAGGAGGTCACTCTGAGTGCAGTGTGGGTCCAGAAGTATCCCAAACCCCATGACAAATGGCCTCGGTGAGGGGTTGCTTCCCGCAGTGCTAAGATGTAGCCACCTCTGGGGTGGATCCATGGTGGCCATTATTTGCTAGTGACAGGCCATGGACATTTCTTATCTATTTTGTCCCTCCAGGCCTTCCATACTCCAGTTCAAGAGACATCCCCCAGGGCTCCCTCTGCCTGTGTGACTGGCCAGCAGGGGGCGGTGGTCACTTTCTATCCGCTTCTCAGGCACTGTGAGGTAACAGTGTGGCTGGGTGGGGGTGGGGCTGTGGGGGGAGATAGCAGCTGAAGGGGGATTGTGGTGGGGGAGGCCTCTGGGTGGCTGGGCAGGGGGTACCCTAGTGAGGTTGGTGGGTTCTGGAGATTTGGGGTTTCAGGGGGTGGTTGTGATGTGCCCAGCCCTGAGGCTGTGGGTCCTGGAGGTGGGTATCGCTGGGGGCCTGGTGGCTGCAGAACAGCCGGGGTGGGCGTCTCTTGGGGAGGCGGGACAGGGGGTTAGAGGGAGCCTGGTGCTGTGCCAGGGGCTCTGTCTGGGCTTCCCCCGCAGACTCCTGGGATCGCTGCCCTGCCCAGTGCACAGAGTGTGTGTGGGAGAATCCCCGGCGCTAGGCCAGGGGGTGCCCCTGTAAAGCATCAGGGGATCCCGCAGGGGGGAGGAGGGGGTGCCAGGCAACGGGCAGGGCAGATCCTGCTGGAGGGCAGGGGGGGGGATCCTAGGCAGGCAGTGAGGGACTGAGTTCCCAGTGGGGGTCCCTTTTGGGGGGTCTCTGGCTTTTGGGGTCTCTTGGGGGGAGGGGGAAAACACTTTGGGACTCCCAACCTGGCAATGAAGATCTGGTGGGGGTTCTCTGGCCAGTGGGGCTCTGAGGGGTATCTGAGGTCCCTGGCCAGGGACTCTGGGGGCTGGGTCCCAGGGAGTATCTGCGGGGGGGCTGGCTGGGGCTCTGCGGGCTGCTCCTGACCCCTCTTCTTCTTCGTGATTAGCTTATGCCAGATTCCTGGCTCCAAGCACTGCCCGACATTCCCCGGCCAGACCCAGTCACTGTGATAACTTTCTAGCCACTAATCAAACACTGTGAGGTGAAATCACAGATTTTTGCTTTTCTCCCCTCTTGAAAACTGCAGGAACTTCCGGTTCTGTTGGGAAAATGCCCCCCCCCCCATCCCCACCATCTTTGTCCTATATCTGGGGATGAGGGAGTTGGGAGGGGGGTCAGCACTGCCACACGATGGCCTCTTCCCCAGCGTTCTGGACTCATTCTTTCTGAACTCTGGTTTCATTGAGACCAATGTTAATCCAGAGTCACTGTATGGAAAAACAAGGAGTGACTCCGGATGGACAGTGGGGCAAATGAGATCAGCGGTTCTCCCTGTGAGGAGGGGCTCTCATTAGCTGCTCTCCCCAGAGAGCTAAAGGAGGGAAGCTGCTCAAACGCTCTGTCCCTCTCTGCTCAGGATACTGGGGTTCAGCTTCCTGGGTCAGATGCTGCAGCCTCCATTGTGATCTGGGAGATCAGGCTTAGCAGCTGCTGCTCCCCCAGCGCGGTTCTGTGCTGGGAAGTGACCTGAATTAAAGCTGCTTCTCTGCCCGGCCCAGGGGATGACTTTCTCCAGCTGGTCCTAGCCCCCTAGGGCAGCCCTGGGCCCAGTTAATACTAAATTCTGAGTCAGAGTCTGCAGGTAACTGAAAGACCTCAGGGAAAGTGCTGGGGACTAGCAAGAAAGTGACTCTGCACAAACAGCCCCTCCACATTTCTCCTCCCATTATTAATTGCCAGGAGAAAATCCAGCCATGGGAGAGCAAAGCCCCCAGGAATGGGACTGTCCCAGCCAGAGGGGCAGGGAGAGAGGACACGGGAAGGAGAGACTGAAAGGGGCAGTGGGAGAAATGAGTGGGGGGAGAGATTTCCAGCTCCCTAATCCGCCCAGAGACATGTATTGCTGCATCCCTGGGCAGAACCACTTTCCAGTGAACAAAACAAGGATCAGAGAGAGGAAAAGCCAGTTCCTGACTCCATATTCCCCCTGCTGGGGTCTGGCTGCCATGGGGTCAGTGTCCGAGGGAATCCCCCACGGTGACTCCTTTGGTTCTGCTCTTTTCTAGCCTTGTGTTCAGAGACTTTGTTACAGGGTGAGGGGAGGGAGAAGGGAGGTTAAAAATGTGTCTGGGCTTAGCTGGCAGGAGGGGCCAGGTCTACATTGTAATAAACAGACTGAGCATTTCCCAGCATGGCAGGATCTAGGGTGTCTGTCTGCAGGGAAAGGGCCTGGGGGAATTCTGATGTGAAATTAACTAAAACCGGTTCTGAAACGCCCACATCTGCCCTTCTTCCCCAGACAGGCTGCAGAATGGCGTCCATGTTTTGCTCCAGCTCATCCCAGCCTGGCGTGGGACAGGGAGGAGAAATGGCTGCAGTGGAGTCAGTTCAGGTAGAGATTATTGGGGGGTTGCTGGTGGGTTCCTGCTGGAGGAGAGAGAGAGCAAATACACCAGAGATGGGAAGGTTTGCACAGTCTGGTCTAGAGGTTGGAGCGGAGCAGGAAATGCACAGGGTGGGGAAAGGAGGAGGCCAGGGTGTGGCAAACCTGCTGGGAGTTATTTAATAAGTGCCCTAGATTCTAGGAACAGACCCAGGAGGTTCAGAGGTGGAAATGCCCTAATTTGTGAAGAAAGAAAATAGCCCACCTACATGGAGCTAGTCAAACTGACCAGACTCCCAGTGCTGGAGCCTGAGCTCACTAACCAGCGGTCGCTGTGAGATATGAAGGGGGCACCCATGAGTCAGGCTTATTGGAGCTGCCTCTCCCTTCATATCCCGCTCCTCACAATGGGGAGGGTGTTGGGCTTCCTACCAGGGAGCTCTCCCTGGACCCTGCTAGGGGCTCCATCTCCTGAATCAGTCGGTGGCTAGCAGGTGTGTGATGGATCTGCTCGGAGAGACAAGGGGCTCTCTCTTCGTCCCCTCACCCTGGTATTTGCTCGATACGCTGAGCGGGGTGGGGGTGGGACTCTGTTGAGTGGGATTCACCCAGAGCTTCCATTTGATTGGCTCCTCTCTGCCACAAATAGTGGGGCTGTGAGTGGGGAAAGAGGTCCTGAGTGTTGGACTCTTGCTCTTTCAGGGGCCGGTGACCTTCGAGGAGGTGGCTGTGTATTTCACCAGGGAAGAGAGGGCTCTGCTGGACCCCGCTCAGAGAGCCCTGTATTGGGATGTCATGCAGGAGAACTATGAGACTGTGACCTCGCTGGGTAAGGGTTCCTGTCCCCTCGGATCTGGGAAAGGGAAATGAAGAGTTAAGGTTCATGCCAGCCCCACAATGCCACCTCTACTCTGTCCTGTTTCAGCATCACCCCAATATGCCAGTGACACACACACACTACCAGAGACCCTCCCCTGCTGCAGAACACTTTAGGAACAGAGCACAGGAGCCGTATTGCACAGTGTCAAATATCTCCTGTTTGCTCAAGTAAAACTGAGGGTTAGGTGCGGCATAATCAGCAGAAGCTTCCTACCCCTGACCTCTCAAACTCTGAGCCTTCTCCACCCAGAGCACAATAATGCTTGGGGTGTAACAAGCAGTCTGCTGGAGTCAGAGCTGCTGGCCCAAGGTCACTTATCACACAGACACTCCGTGCGTCCTTGAATGCTGGCTGGGGGTATCCAGAGAAGGAAGCTCAGTGGCGGATTTAGCGTTAGTAGGGCCCTGTGCTCAGCTCCATTTTAGGGGTCCATCCTTGGGACATAGGCAAGAAAAAGAACATTCTCTCATTTCCCTCCCCTGCTGCAGAACACTTTGGGAACAGAGCACAGGAGCCGTATTGCACAGTGTCAAATAGCTCCTGTTTGCTCAAGTGAAACTGGAAGTTAGGTCTGGCATAACTGTTCCATACCCCTAATCATTTTTGTTGCCCTTTTCTGAACCTTTTCCAATTCCAGTATATCTTTTTTTGAGATGGGGGGACAACATCTGCGTGCAGTATTCAAGATGTGGGTGTATCATGGATTTATTTGCTGTTTTTACAATTATGATATATGATATATTCTGTCGTATCTATCCCTTTCTTAATTATTTCCAACATTGTTCGCTTTTTTTCACTGCTGCTGCAAACTGAGTAGATGTTTTCAGAGAACTATCCACAGTGACTCCAAGATCCATCTCTTGAGTGGAAACAGCTAATGTAGACCCCATCATTCTGTATGTATAGTTGGGATTATGTTTTCCAATGGGCTGCACTATGTGCTATCCTGTCATCTAGTACTGCTGAGATCCTGCATTCAGTGATATCCCTGCCCTTCCTGTTCCCTTTCTCAACTGATCCCCACCAGCCCATGCTTCCTGTTCCCAGCTTCCCCAGGACTCTCTCACTGTCTCTGAACCTCTCTGTCAGCAAGAAGCAGTGCCAGGGACAGTTGCCCTCTGTCTGGAGTCTTCGATGTCTGGGACATGGATTTACTTTCTCTGTGTTGTAAGAGGCTCTGTCATAATGAGTGTCTGTGACATTACCCAGAGTACAATCTGGACTGTTAAATAGCTGTGTCCCCTCAGTTCTCCAACCTGGGGTGCCTTTTCCACTGTTTTCCCGCGAGAACAGCCCCTCTTGTCACACAGTCTTGTCTTACACACAGTCTCCAGCATGTAACTCTCTCCCAGCTACACAGTATTGAGTGCTGCTAGACAGCCACTCCTGAATTACACCTCAGGAGAAAACCAGCAAATTCTCAAGTGCCCAACTTTCCCCCAGAAATGTGCGTCTTGCACTGTCCTGCATGCTACTGAACAACGCAAGCTCATATGAAGTCTGCCATTTCATCAGTGGAAAATGACATGCACCAGTTTGTTATCCCAAATGGAGTTTCCAACACACTTTAATCCAAACACACTGGTTAGATAAACAATAAACCAAGATTGTTAACTACCGAAAACTAAAACTAGGTCCAGCCGATGAAAGGGGCACTCCCAGGAGAGACTGTATAATGGCTGTAACATCAAACAACTTTGTAAACCTGAGAGAGCTGCCTTGGGGACAATGACAGGGAGAATCCCCCAAAGTGACTCCTTGGATTCTGCTCTTCTCTGGTCTCTGTGCCTTCCAAAGTGGAGTACTTTGCACTTGTCTCTATTGAATTTCATCCTCTTTCCTTCAGCTCATTTCTCCAGTTTGTCCAGATCATTTTGAATTTTAATCCAATCCTCCAAAGCACTTACAACCCCTCCCAGCTTGGTATTGTCCACAAACTTGATAAGTGTAACAGAGAGACTGTTACTGGGAGGGTTTCACCATGTGTCAGAGGGTTACACCCTGCTGGGAGGGGGCTAGGCCTGTACTGGGATAAGGTCACTCTGTGCTTCACAGTGTGGCAGAACCTAGAGTGTCCATTAGCAGGGGAAAACCTGGGGGGAATCGGCTTGTGGAATGTACAAAAGCCCCGTCTGAATTCTTACACCTTGCCCTTTTCACCCCAGCAGGCTACAGAATAACATCCATGTTTTGCTCCAGATCATCCCGTCCTCCCAGGGGGAAGGAAATGGTTGCAATGGAGCTGGCTCAGGTAAGGGATTCTCAGGGAGCTGGTGGTGGGTTCTGCTTGGAGGGAGAGGAGCAGTAAATGCATAGGAGGGTGGGAATTGCTAGAGGTGGTGGGAGGCAGGAAATATCTCGGGCGGAGAAAGGGAGGGGACAGGATGTGACAAACCTTCTGACACTAGTGTAGTTTAGGGTGTGATGGGTTGTCACCCGCAGGGGGCAGGCTGGGGGGCTTCTGGGAACCGCTGTGCCCTCTAACCCTCAAGCTGGGCTGGCCCTTCTCACACTGATTTGCTGGAGATTCAGCCAGCCTCTCCAGGGCCTGTTATCACCCAACGGGACAGCAGTTGACGCCATACACCCAACTAAGCTACCTGAGTCCTTTACCTAAGCCGCTCAAGGACAGATAGACGACAACAGCCAATTTCTCAGCTCCCCAACCTTGCACACTTGCTGTAGGATACATTCAGAATTATACCATCTTATAGTGCACAGGGATCTCTGTAATGTCAGCTCATTAATATAGTTCCCCTTCCCCTCGATCAGATGTACACAGCAAGCTTGTGCTAACCAAGCTGAGATTTTCCCCAGACACTTCACTCAAAATACGCTGGTTAAGATAAAGCATAAAACAAGTTTATTAGCTGCAGAAAGACAGATTAAGTGATTATAAGTGATAACAAACAGATCAAAGCAGATTATTTAGCAAATAACCAAAACTCAAACTACGCCTAATATACTAGCTGGATAGAATTTGAATTAGCAGTTTGTCACCCTGACTGTGATGATACAAGCAGTCCACCAAGTTTCCATACACAAGCTAGAAATCCCTTTATCCTGGGAGCAGCACTCCCCCACTTCAGTTTTTGTTTCTCAGGTGTTTCCAGGAGTTCTCTTGTGTGGGGAATGAGACCAAGAGATAACGTCACACCACACCTTGTGTAGCTTTTCCATATGGCGTGACACCTTTGTTCCAAACTCAGTTCCCAGTCTAGTTTGTGGAAAAATACAGGTACTAAAATGGAGTTTAGTGTCATGTGGTCTGGTCACAGGCCCTGCTGCGTCATAGTATCCATGACTAATAGGCTGGCTGAAACATTCAGAGGAAGGCTAAGCTCTTCCACAGTCCATTGTCTTTCTTGATGAGCCATCAGGACTGTCTGGCTTCTTCATTGTTGTACCTGAAAGGCTCGTTGTGGGTGTTACCCAGAGTAAGCACATTTGAAATACAGATACAGAGTCAATATCCATAACTTCAGATACAAACATGATATGTGCACAAAAATAGGATAATCATATTCAGCAAATCGTAACTTTTCCAGTGACTTTTCCAGATGTATAATGCATCTTGTACAAAATACATCATAATTATGTCCTAATCATATTGTAACCATACCACTATGCTGAATATGGGGGTGTAGTGTCAGATAGGGCCTAATTTCAAGGCACAGGAGTTGGGAATGGAACTTCCCCTCTTTGTGGAACAGGAAATAACCCTCCAGCCAGGGCTGGGACAACTTCCCAGACTCCCAGTGATGGAGCCTGAATCTACTCACACTTCATTCTACTCACAACGCCAATCATTGTGGCAACTGCAAACTTTATAAGTGATGATTTTATACACTCTTTTAGGTCATGGATAAGAATGTTAAATAGCACAGGGCCAAGAACCAATCCCTGCGGGAACCTGCTAGAAAGAAATCCACTCGACCCTGGCTCCCCATTTACTATCACAGTTTTAAATCTATTTAATGTATGCCATGTTTATTTTGTATCATTCTAGTTTTTTTAGTAAAAATATTGTGCTGATCAAGTCATATCCCTTACAGAAGTTTAGGTAAATTACATCAATACTATTAGCTGCTACCAAACTTTTGATCTCCTCCAGTAAGGATATCCCGTTAGTTTGATAGGATCTATTTTCTCTAAACCTTTGTTAGTGGGAACTAATCATATTACCCTTCTTTGATTCTTTATTAATGAATGAAATCCAGTATTGGCTGCTCCATTCTCTTGATGAATATAGATGTCAGACTTCAGGTCTTTTAGAAAGTCTTGGATACAAGTTATCTGGACCCGCTGATTTAAACATATCTGACTTTAATAGCTACTGTCCTCATGACTTCTTGTTGGAATGGAAAGAGTGTCGCCATCAACATCTTATGATACGAGTACATCATCTGTTTTTCTCCAAATCCAGGAGAGAAATATTTATTGAGGACTTTTACCTCTTCTGCATTATTTTGATAATTCTGCCATTTCTATTAGTAAAGTACCATTGTTAGGATTAAGTTTGCAATTAATATACTTTTAAAATCTTCCTTCTTATTGTCATTGATTGGTCATTGATTTCTGATTGCTTTCTTTACCAGTTTTCTACAAATCTGACCTTCTAACTTCTATTCTTTACTATTGACTTCCCCTTTCTTCTATATATTTAATTTGGAGAGCGTTGGGATTCCTACCAGGGAGACACCAGTAGGGTCCAGAGACAGCCCCATCTCGTATATCAAGCTCTGGCTAGTAGGTATGTGATAAATGACAAGATCCTGCCTCCCTCTGTCAGCTGGGAGACACAAAGGTTCTCTCTTTCTACCCTCTGATGCCGCCTGGCTGCTCTAAGCTAGGTGAGGTGGGACTCTGTTAACATGTGCCTCCTGGAGCTTCCATTTACCTGGTGCTGCTGTTCCGTGAATAGGGGGGTTGTGAGTGAGGCAGCAGGTACTGAGTGTTGGACTCTTGCTCTTTCAGGAGCCGGTGACCTTTAAGGAAGTGGCTGTGTACTTCACCAGGGAAGAGGGGGCTCTGCTGGACCCCGTTCAGAGAGCCCTCTACTGGGATGTCATGCAGCAGAACTATGAGACTGTGACCTCACTGGGTAAGGATTCCTGTCCCCTCTGTTCTTGAAAGGGGAAATGAAGAGTGAAGGTTCATGCCACCCCCATAATGCCACCTCTACTCTGTCGTGTTTCAGCATCACCCCAATATGCCAGTGACACACACACACTACCAGAGACCCTCCCAAGCTGCAGAACACTTTGGGAACAGAGCACAGGAGCAGTATCACACAGTGCCAAATATCTCCTCTTTATTCAAGTAAAACTGAGGGTTAGGTTCAGCATAACGAACAGAAGCTTCCTACCCCCGGCCTTCTCTCAAACCCTGAGCCTTCTCTACCCAAACCAGAATGGGCTTGGTATGTAACAAGCAGGCGGCTGGAGTCAGAGCTGCCGGTCCAGGGTTACTTATCACACACACACTCGGTGCGGCCTTGAATGCTGACTGGGGGTATCCAGACCGGGTAGCTCCAGCAGCAGAACACTGAATCTCACCCAGGATTACAGATGACACAACTCCTCACTGGTCTGGATTGCGATGGAATGTAAATGTCTTCACACCTTCCCCCTGCAGGAGAATGGCTGTTTGACCAGCTGTTTGCCTTGCTGTCTCTGAGGAACTGCTCTGTGGGTGTTCCTCAGAATTGTGACTTTTTCAGTAATATCATACTGTAAAATCTCATAACTTTACATACAGTGTTACTACACATTTTAACAGGAGGATAATATTCAGTAGATTATGCATTTTCAAATGATACCTCACAAGCCATACTGTGTACAAAATTGATCATAATTTTCTAGAAGAGTGAACACAGGGGTATAGACTGACACAGTGTCTGTGTGTGTGTTCCCAGCAGATATGTGGGTATTTCAGTCCCTCATAAGCACAGTGTTCGGCATCTTCAAGGACCTGGGGAACTGGTCCTGGGAATTCACTGGTTTACCAAGTGTGACACTGTATGGAATTGTGAGACTCTTTGGTATTAATAATAAAATAATAATATAATCTGATAAAATTGCAATCAATCGTGCTAGATATGCCATGTAAGGTGTCAGTGAAAATGTTATGATTTGCCAATAATAATAATATAATAATTTTGTTTCTATGTTTGTATCACCTTTGTATTGTGAGTTATAGATATGTAGGGTATATCTGTATTTCCAGACTTGTGCAGTGTTTCTGGGTGACACCCCCAGACATATTGGCATCAATACTGCCTAGCCTGTTTGATGGCCCATTGAGAGTCATCAGCTGTACAATGAGCCCATGGAAAGGACCAAGGGGATACACCTATTGAGTCAGCAAGACATGCCGGGGTATGCCTGTGTAATGAGAACTCCAAGGCTTTTCCATGCCATGTGCTGTGAAGCTTGTGTTTGGGACACAGGAAGTACAGGCCACATGGCAAAAGGAATGTAAAGGGCAGCTGCATTATCTCCATTCTGTCTTCAATCCCCCTTCCTACCTGTGGAGCAACTTCTCTACAAACTGAACCCTGGAACAAAGGACTGAATGACCCATCCGAGCTATGGATGTGTTCCAGACAGACTTTCAAGCCAGCAACTCACCAATACTGCTAAGAACCTGATATATCCATTTTGGAATGTATCTGACTGCGTTCCCATTTAACTTCTTTCTGTCTTTCTTTCGTTTAAACCTTTAGTTTAGATGCTAAAGGATTGTCTGGAAGGATGGAATTTTGGGTAATATCCAAACCTATACTGACCTGGTGATGTGGCTGACCCTTTGGGGTCAGAGGAACACTTTGTTTATGTGAGCAGAGTTTTTAAATAACCTCTCACTGTACTGGACCTCGCTGCTGATTAGGAGTCAGAGAACTGGGATGGAATAAAGGGGGCCGTGTGATTTCTTTTTTCAGCTTCTCGATAACCTGTGTGGGGGATCAGAAGCACAGTTGATGACTGGTCAGTGAGTTTAACTTCAGTGTTAACCATCAGTTTTGGGAGCATCTGCTCTCCCTTTTTCAGCCTGCCCTAACTTTGGCATTTTCAGTGAGAACTGCCCCTGGCCCACCAGGTCACACTAAGCACTGAAGTTAAATTAATAGAATGTTTTTTTATGACCAAGTCTTATGAAATCAACTAAACTCCTTTGTTTTCTTTCATCTGAGCAGGCTTTCTAGTTTTCCAATGTGATGTGATCTCCCAGCTGGAACAAGGGGAAGAGCCATGTGTCCCAGACCTCCAGGGTTCAGAGGAAAGAGAGATCCTGAGATCTCCCTGCACAGGTGAGGAAACATTAAACCACAGAATCTGTAAGTGCCTGAAGGAAACATCTGGGATGCCCTACAAAGCCCTTGGGGAGGTCTCTCAGTTCATTATTATCCCTAGCAGGGGTCGTATCCTCAGGGTAAATATAGTTCATGGCTTCCTATAGATCCTAGCAGACACCAGGCAGTAGCTTCCTCCCTTCCCCCTGCGTATTTGGATGGGATGTGAAGGCTGAATTCATCCCCCTCCTCTCTCCTATTTGGGGGAAGAGTTTGGGGGAGTTCAGCTCCTGATTTTTATTTGACCTGTCTTCAGCACTTGTTTTTGTTTGGTCTTCCCCTTTCCATCCCTGTCTGAGGTTTCTGTCTCTGTCACAGCAGGTGATGCAATGGCATGTGAGAAAGAGGAGCAGAATTCTCAGCCTGAAAATGTTGAGCCAGTGGGTAAAAACAGAGCATTATCGCAAAGATCGAAAAGGAATGTGTCCAGGAGTCATGAGCAGGGAAAATCCTGGGAGATTCAGCACAGACCAGAAACAGATCAAGGAAACCAGACAGGGAAGAAAGTGGATACATTTATTTCTTCTTGGGGAACTCAGAAGATCCTCATGGAAACCACAACACAGCAGGATATCCTCAGGCGAAAGAGAAAAAATACATGCAGTGAGTGTGGAAAAACCTTCTCTCACAGCTCAGCCCTTTCTGTACATCAGAGAATCCACACAGGGGACAGGCCCTATGAATGCACTGAGTGCGGGAAAACCTTCAATCGCAGTTCGCACCTTATTAGGCATCAAACAATCCATGGAGGAGAGAGCCCCTAGGAATGCCGTGAGTGTGGAAAATCCTTCACTAGCAGTTCAAACCTTAGATTTAATTTACCCTGGTTCCTCAACTGTTGCTACAGCTCTAGTACCCATCAGTCCAAAGACTGAGAGAAATGGAGAGTTCCAACCATTGTCCTTTTAGTATCTTATTGTTCCTCTCTCTGTTTTTTGTGCTGGCCTTTCTATTCTATCACTTTCTGCCTTTGTTTAGTTGGTAACAGTTGGTTTCCATCACTCACGTTTGTTTGTTTAAATCTCTATCCGTTGTGAAATAAATTTTTTGCTTGTTCGATAACTGTACTCAGGTGCTGTGTGAGATACAGTAGCAATGATCCACAGTAAAACTAGTAACCTGGGATACTTGGGCAAGAGAGGATCTGGGATTTCACCAGGTATCTGGTGATTCTGGCTGGACCCCAGAGGGGGACACATTGAAGGAACTCAAGGGTTAAGGTGGCTGCTGTAGCTCAGAGGAGGGTCCTTGAGTTCCAGCAGGCTGGTGAGTTTGGTCACTAACATCCAGCTGCCAAATGCAAAACTCCCTCTTCCTTGTGGCAGGTGGCAACAAGGAGACTCACAGTCCTCAGCACCCTGAGAAGGGTCACAATGTGTCTCTATGTTGATCCACCTGTCAAATCCACACAGGGAAAGCTCCCGATAGCACAAAACTCTGCCCTATGAAATCATGGAACATGTGCTCTTCGCTCTGTAAAAGCATGTAAAGAATCCAAGCGCTGGAGGACAGGGTTTGGGTCCAGAGCGACCTAGACAAATTGGAGGATTGGGCCAAAAGAAATCTGAGGAGGTTCAACAAGGAGAAGTGCAGAGTCCTGCACTTAGGACAGAAGAATCCTATGCACTGCCACAGACTGGTGACTGACTGAGTGAGGGGGGTTTGATAGCAGCCTTCAACTACCTGAAAGAGCAGCAGTGTGGGCTTTCTCCTGGCCACTTTTGCTGGGCTGGGCAGGCGTCCTGGAGGCCTTTCTAGAAGAGAATTGGGAACGGAGTTAGAAAATCCAATGTGAAAACCAGAACCTCAGGTTTAGACTCATTTATTTATAATATTAAATCTTCAATTCTAGTGTCACAGTCAATACAGTTGCTTCAGCCTGATAGTTGCCCAAAGGGAAACTTAACGTCTCTCCAAGGGGAGTGGAGAGAAAACACTTTTCAGAGTCCGAGAGAGACAAGGCGGGTGAGGGTAAGAGCTTGCAAAGGACCAACCTCTGTTGGTGAAAGAGACAAGCTGTGGAGCTAACCCAGCACCCTTCTTCAGTTCTGTGTAGCCTGGAAGGTCGTCTCTTCCATAACCAGCAGTTAGAACATAAGAACAGCCACACTGAGTCAGACCAGTTCATCTAGCCCACTCTCCCAAAAGTGGCCAATGCCCGGCGCCCCAGAGGACCCCTGGGACCAACATGGATACACCACCACCACAAACAAGGTTAAAAGTCAATGCACGTGGGAGAAGGATCTTGTGTTTCATTCCTTATGTGCTAGTCCCATCATGTGGCTATTTCCTTTTCTTCCTTTCTGTTAAAAGCTTTGGTGTTTTGCACAGAAACATTATTTCCCCAGGAGAGACCCAGGAGTGGGGGCTGCATTCCTGTACCAGACAGTCACTGGAAGGGGGCAGGCCAAGGCCTTTAGGATGAGGTGTCCGTCACTGTCAAAAGATCATCTCCCTCCTGCAGGTCACTGGCAGCCTGAATTTGTTCCTTATCCTCCCAGAGTCTGGGGGCTGGAATCAGCACTACCCAGCCCCTCCGTACGTAGCAGGAACAAACACAAACCTGGTCTTTAAAACAAGCTGTCCCCTTCCTTCTCAGGGAAGATTTTTCTGTGATTGAAATTGAGCTTCAGTTCCCCTCTCCTGGGGCGGGGCAGGTGTGGGGCCAGCTCCCAGTGAGATCTGTTTTCACCTTTGCCCCCTTTCAGTCACTCTGGGATGGTAACTCTGCTCCCAGCTGTCAGGCAGCTTCCAGCCCATCCACCCTGCTCACTAACTCTGTGGTCATGTGTCACCCCATTGCCAGCACACAGAGCCTGCAGGAAAGCTACTCCTGCCAGATGCATTGGGGGTATAGTGGTGTGTGTAGGTGCCATCCAAACAGTTGATCTGGGTTTGATTCCCAGCCAATGCAATAATGGCTTTTCTCTTCTGTTGTTTCCTTGTCTGGAAGTGGTTTAATTTCAGTCACACTGTGTTACAATCACATCCAAAGAATGAGGCAATAAATGTGTCAAAGTGCAGCACGTCATACAGGATGGAGGCACACAAGGGGCTGGAATGTGTCATCTGAGAAAAACAGAACCCTTGGAAACCTGCATCTCCCCTCCCCTGGCCTTGCGAGTTATGATTCCAGCTGCGTGAGCTGTTTGTAGGATGTTCCGGCATGGTGGGGAAATGAAGTTTTGAGTCAGTTTTTGCTCCTGCAGATTCCTTTGCTGTTACAATTATAATGACATGAACAAAAGGGAGGCACAATAAACATAAACCCCAAATTGCAATACAGGTGGGGAAAGAGACGATCACGGTGAAGCCAAACACATCAAAATAAAAATTAATACTAAAAAAGGGGAGAGGAAAGAAATCAGGTATTTTGAGATCCCCTTGATAGTTCAACGCACATTGTTAGAATCAAAGTTCAGACTTGACACTGGAAAACCCGCAACTACCTGTCTCTCTGAACACCTGTGATGAGCAAGATGGAGTTGGGACACCTGTTCTGCTTCAATCATTTATTGTCTCTCTGTTCTCTCCTTCTTCTCCCCCCAATTCCTTGTCTCCAATGTCTCTGCCTTTCTCCTCTTGCTCCCTCTCCCCTGCCCTTTCCCAGTGGCAGCGACTCTCAGGGCTTCTCCCCTGGTAGCTGATGCTCATTATAAATCAAATAAATCAAAACACTTCCACCTGCAAGTGGATTTAGCCCAGGACCCTCAGAGTCAGCAGCTGTTACGCCCCCACTGAGCTCTCTGGTCAGGTGTCCTAGCGCTGGAAGCCTCCTGTTTAGATCCTAAAATAGCGTTTTTGCAGCGGGGAGCTGAAATTTTGGACGGGACATTGTAGCTCCACCGTTATTTTATTGAATTGCTTCAAAACAGCAAGTGTAGGAAGTCTCCTAAGTGCCAGGCTCTCTGCCATGGAAACAGCTGCCCCTGCTCTGCAGGAGTCTGTGCGTTCCACCCAGCAACGTACACACCTGCTCCGCACTGAAGGGGGGTCAGACAGTGACGGTAACGCAAATCTTCAGACTATTAACCCAGGTCCCTTTCTTTAACCCAGGACATGCCAGTCACCTGTTAGCCATGGTGTTATCTTCACCTTCAAATACCTCTCAGGACATTGAACAGAGGAAGTGAAACCCCCCTCCCCCGAATGGCTCCCTGTTGAGGCGTTGTACCGAACCTGCCCCTGGAGACTGTCTGGTTTTATACTCTTAGAGCTTTCTCTCTTCAAACCCCTTATTCCAATCTCTGGGCCAACCTCCACATTTCAGAGTTTAGAATTTACTCTCATCACCCTCCTATGGCACTTTCCATGTGACTGAGACAAAGCAAGTGGGGGAAGCTCCATGGCTAATGAAAACTGATGCTCTGGGTCAGGCCTGAACTCATAACCCCAGCAGTGCACCTCCCTCAGTAGCCAGTTGTATCCCTGTAGGTGGGAAGTAGGCAGTTACCTGTGTCTGTGATTAATAACATTGGTGGCTAATGGAAAGGCTGATGGTTCAAACCCAGGTGAAGATGGAGGTGTTTGTTTAGTGATGAGAATCAAGTGCATTTTAGCAGGTAGGAAAACGCCTCAATTCTGGTCTAGCCTCATTGGGCAAGCATAAGCGGTACTTTTGCCAGCTGCGTTGGTGGTAGAGTGGTGAGCATAGCTGCCTTCTAAGCAGTTGACTTGCGTTCGATTCCCAGCCAATGCTGTGAGGTGACATTTTCTGAGGTGGGAATTGGTTTAATTTCAGTCACATTGTATCAGTTTATCAATGGAAGGAGAGAATCAATGTCCTGCAGGTCATTAAACACCCAGTGGAGGAAGAAAGGGGCGGGACCATAGAGTGAGCAGGTGGAGTCATCCTGGTATTACAATGTTTGGTTGATGTTTTTTTCCTTTACTTCCCTCTCCCTGTTAGACTCAGTGCCTTTAAGGTCAGAATGGACCAGTGTGATCATTAATTTATCTGCAAAAAGAATAAGGAGTCCTTGTAGCACCTTAGAGACTAACAAATTTATTTGAGCATAAGCTTTTGTGGGCTAAAACCCACTTATTTGTTTAAAAGGAAGTTCTTCTCCACGCAGCGCACAGTCAACTTGTGGAACTCCTTGCCTGAGGAGGTTGTGAAGGCTAGGACTATAACAATGTTTAAAAGGGAACTGGATAAATTCATGGTGGCTAAGTCCATAAATGGCTATTAGCCAGGATGAGTAAGAATGGTGTCCCTTGCCTCTGTTCATCAGAGGATGGAGATAGATGGCAGGAGAGAGATCACTTGATCATTGCCCGTTAGGTTCACTCCCTCTGGATCACCTGGCATTGGCCACTGTCGGTAGACAGATACTGGGCTAGATGGACCTTTGGTCTGACCCGGTATGGCCGTTCTTATGTTCTTATCAGATGCATGCAGTTAAAAATTCAGTAGGAAGATATATATACACACAGAGAACATGAAAAAAATGGTGTTGCCATACACACTATAACGAGAGCGATCAGCTAACGTGAGCTGTTATCAGCAAGAGAAAAAAACCTGATGTTGGGAGGGGAAAAGGAGAAAGGACAAAAGAAGCAAGAGACAAAGAGAAAGGAGGGAGGGATGAAGGAAAAGGTGAAACAAAAAGGACACACCCTAATGTCCCCAATGATTCTAAGAGACAAAATCCCAGCTGCAGAATAAAATTCTGCCTCCTTAACCTCGTGTTTTCCATGCCTAGAATTCAACTGTCACCAGATGAATCAGACTGAACAGGTTTCACACCTCCAGGAGGCTCTTACCTTCTAAACAGGGACGGCTGTTTTCTAGTAAAATCACTAAGAGGGAAGGAGAAAACTCGAAAGAGGTTCCTCCTGGCGCTCACGTCCGTGAACCCGAATACTCCCTCAGTCCTCAAAGAGAGACCTGGAGAAGGAGACTTGCTGGAGCAAAGCCACAGGGGTCTCTGAGGTTTCCCTGGCCCCTCGCCCCTGTCCTGCCTGGCTGATGTCAGCATCTCTCTGTGAGGTCACCACCTCCCCACCACATTTGACCAATAGGCTGAGGTCCTGCCAAAGGCCTTTTATGATGTCACTGCCACACCCCTCCCTTGCTGTGCCAATGTCCTGCCCCCTGCGTATCACAGGCCTCCTGTAGGACACAAGAGCTACTTTGGGGGCAAACACATTCCAGAAAGGCATCTAGTCTTCATGAAATGACATCAGGAGATGGAGAATCCACCATTTTCCTTGGTAGCTTGTTCCTGTGGTGAATCATCCTGACTGTTGAATTTTTGTGCCTTTGTTGTAATATGAATTTGTCTCTTTTCACCTTCCAGCCACTGGGTCTTGTTATGCCTTTCTCTGCTAGATTCAAGAGCCCTTTAATACCCAATCTTTTCTCTCCCTGCAAGCACTTCAGCACTTCAATGAAGTCACCTTTCAATCTTCTTTTGATCAGCTAAACAGGTTGAGCTCTTTCAGTAGCTCCCTAGAAGGCATTTTTCTCCAGCCCTCAGAACCTTTGGTGGCTCTTTGCTGCCCCAGCTCCAATTTCACAACATCTTTTTCAAACGAGGGCACCGAAACTGGAGGCAGTATTCCAGTATCAGTCTCACTGATGCCGTGTCACCTCCTGTGACGTTATTGACATAATCTGTAACTGTATAGATCACCGTTGCGACCACTGTTCTATATTTGTAGCCAGTATTGTAGAAAGGTTGTTGAGTAAGGGGGTCTATGGAGAGGTTCTGATTGGCTGATTATAATGATGCTATCTCTAGATGTGTTTCATTTTTGTAGTTGAAGTTATGAATATTGGCTTTCTGCCGGCTCACCCGCCCCCTCGCCACTGCCCACCCACTCGCCTCCTCAGCCCCCGTCCCTCACCTGCTATTGTGTCATACAGGAGGCCTGTGCAGGGGGTCAGATTAGATGCTCTAATGGTCTCTTCTGGCCGTAAAGTCGACTAATTTCTGAAAAACTGAGTGTAGCTTTGGGAGCAGCGTCAGATGTTTCCCTGTCTAGCCGGCTTGCTGCCTAGAATGAACGCTCCTTGAGTGGGGTGATCCACAGGGAGTAGCTCAAACCTCCAAAGTGCCTGGCCAGGGGCAGGACATTAGCCCAGCAAGGGAGGGGTGTGGCAGTGACATCACAAAGGCCTTTTGCAGGACCTCAGTCTATTGGTCAGAGGTGGTGGGGAGGTGGTGACCTCACAGAGAGATGCTGACATCAGCCAGGCAGGACAGGGGCGAGGGGCCAGGGAAACCTCAGAGACCCCTGTGGCTTTGCTCCAGCAAGTCTCCTTCTCCAGGTCTCTCTCTGAGGACTTAGGGAGTATTCGGGTTCACGGACGTGAGTGCCAGGAGGAACCTCTTTCGAGTTTTCTCCTTCCCTTTTAGTGATTTTACTAGAAAACAGCCGTCCCTGTTTAGAAGGTAAGAGCCTCCTGGAGGTTTGAAACCTGTTCAGTCTGATCCATCTGGTGACAGTTGAATTCTAGGCATGGAAAACACGAGCTTAAGGAGGCAGAATTTTATTCTGAATTTTATTTGATCCCCACCAGTGACCTGGGCCATCCTTTGGGCTCTCTGGTGAGAACCCTCAGCCTCCCTTCCTCAGTCTCTACCCTGATTGGCTGAGCAGGGGGTTATTGACAGGGAGGAGACTCAGGTCCTTGTTCTCTTTCAAGACCAAGGAAATAAGTCAGAACCAGTTCTATGTTTGACGAATTTTGCTGCTTCTCTGCATTAATGGTCTCTGAGCAGTTCATGATTCTCTCTAACATTGCAGTTCTCCTCAAATACTTGCTGAATAATTCCTGTGCACTGTTGTTGGTCTGGAGCTCATCTGAGAGCACTTTATTCAGGTCATTCAGTGTCTGAAATTCAAGATCCGATGGTTAGTTTGAAAATCAGGGCTCTTGGGTCCTATTCCCAACTCTGCCACTGACTGACCGTGTGACCTCAGACAAGTCAATTCTCCTTTCTCAGCCTTAGCTTCTCCCTCTTTCAAGTAGGGATAATAATGATCCGCTCCTACCTACCTCACGGTGGGTGGAGGCAGGGCTGGCTCTAGGTTTTTTGCCATCCCAAGCAAAAAAATTTTGGCTGCCCCAACCCAAGCCCTGGGCTCCCCCCTGCATCTCCCTGCCAACCCAGCCCTGGGCTCTGCCCCCCACATACCCCATGCTGCCCCAGCTCTTGGCTCCGCCCTTTCCCCCCCTACTGCTCCCCCACTGACACCCCAGCCCTGGGCTCTGCCCCTCCACCTGCACCCCCTGCCACCCCAGGAGGTGTGTGTGTGTGTGTGGGGGAAATTCCAGATCAATCCACCTTATTCCAAATTCCTACTAAGGCGCCACTTTGGGGGAATGTGCTCAGTGGGGAAGCAGCAGCCCCCCCTGCTCCCCCCTAGCTACGCTCCTGCTTGTGGGGGCCCCTGCAAGACCCAGGGCCTGGGACAAATTGCCCCCCTTGCCCCTGCCTCTGGGTGGCCCTGCTAGCAGCTCTTCTGGGAGCGCAGGGGAGGAATGACTCCCCCTTCTCTAGCTTCTTCCCGTGGGGCTCTGGGGAGCAGGGAGGGTTGTGTGATAAATTCCATCCAACTCTCCCTTTGATCCAAGCCGAGGGGCGTCTCAGCCTCCACAATCCCCTTGGCAGGGCCAAACAAGGGATGTTTTCCACTGCCCAGGAGACCCAGCCAGGGACTCAAGGCCGCCCCAGACTTTCCCTTTCTCCCTTCTGGGAAATCAAGCTCAAGTTCTACAAGGAGCTAAAGAAGCCTCAACCCCGCATCTGAATTAATGTCAGTTTCTCACTGCCTGACAGAAACAAATGTCATTTCAATCCCAGGTGAGTCCACGTCAGTCATTCCTCAGCCCGATTCCTTCACCCTCCTGCCTTAGCTTAGGGCATTGCGCCACCCTGTGGGCATTTCATGTCCCTCCTCAGTTTCACACAGAGACACAATTTCCTTTGCATGGATCCATGAACAGCAAAACCTCCCTGTGTCTCTTGTCTGAGCCAGGGCATTTGATTCCATTGAAACCTTCTCTCCTGCAATCGTAACAGTCAAACAGAGGGGACGTGGCCACCTTCAGTCCTGGCAGTGAGATATTCACTCTCCTCTTTCTTCATGCTGATGTTGTTATTCCATAAAACATGAACCATGGAATAAAAAGCTGAGTTGGAAAAGAGAAGACTAAGGTTGGAAAAGAGAAGACTAAGGGGGGATATGATAGAGGTATATAAAATCATGAGTGATGTTGAGAAAGTGGATAAGGAAAAGTTATTTACTTATTCCCATAATACAAGAACTAGGGGTCACCAAATGAAATTAATAGGCATCGCACAGTCAACTTGTGGAACTCCTTACCTGAGGAGGTTGTGAAGGCTAGGACTATAACAATGTTTAAAAGGGGACTGGATAAATTCATGGTGGCTAAGTCCATAAATGGCTATTAGCCAGGATGGGTAAGAATGGTGTCCCTAGCCTCTGTTTGTCAGAGGATGGAGATGGATGGCAGGAGAGAGATCACTTGATTATTGTCTGTTAGGTTCACTCCCTCTGGGGCACCTGGCATTGGCCACTGTCGGTAGACAGATACTGGGCTAGATGGACCTTTGGTCTGACCCGGTACGACCTTTCTTATGTTCTTATGAGTTTACTCCAGGGTGAGGAAAGAAAGGAGCCACCAACTCCCCAAAAAATCTCAGTGCCCCAGAGAAAAGCTGCCCCTGTTATTGGAACTAATGATGTGCTGGAGATATGTTGGGAAAAGGGACTGTCTGAATTGCCAAGGCAGGAAACGAACAATCTATAGCAACATCATTAACCACAGACACACTCTAGCCATGCTCCAGCCAGTGGGGAAATGAGCAGGAATTCCTAACGTCAACTATAAAAATGATACACATCTAGAAATAGCATAATTATAATCAGCCAATCAGAACCTCTCCATAGACCCCTTACGCTACAACCTTTCTACAATATTGGCTGCAAATATAGAACAGCAGTCGCAATGGTGATCTATACAGTTACAGATTATGTCAATAATGTCACAGGAGGTGACACGGCATCAGTGAGACTGATACTGGAATACTGCCTCCAGTTTTGGTGTCCTCCTTTGAAAAAGATGTTGTGAAATTGGAGCTGGGGCAGCAAAGAGCCACCAAATGTTCTGAGGGCTGGAGAAAAATGCCTTCTAGGGAGCTATTGAAAGAGCTCAACCTGTTTAGCTGATCAAAAGAAGGTGGAAAGGTGACTTCACTGAAGTGTTGAAGTGCCTTAATGGAGAGCAAAGATTGGGTATTAAAGGACTCTTGAATCGAGCAGAGAAAGGCCTAACAAGACCCAATGGCTGGAAGATGAAAAGAGACAAATTC